>NC_084559.2:6730000-6845000 GCF_033978685.3 Nerophis lumbriciformis | reverse complement strand
AATAAGCGCATAACAATTTTCGACACACGGACACGGCAGAGAAAACCGTTTTCGTCATCATTGTTCAAATATTGTAACGTCTGTCGAGACGCTTTGAGGACATGAATTCCATCGATCACTTTACTGAGCAAAACTCTTTATTATCGGCCATAAACACATCACCAAAACATTAGTAAAAAAAAAATGATATCCAGCAAAACCGGTCATTTTCTGCTGTACAAACCAGACCAAAAGCAACTTTGTTATATCACCAGCAGCCGCTCGCTCTTTCTCACTTGCGCCAACACATGCACATATGGCACTTAGTCAGTGATGCGTTTACAGCTCCAACACCACACATAAAGTGTCATTCCAGGTCGTTACACTATGCTTTACCAATCAAATGTGTGCTTATTCTAGTGTCATTTATTAGGAATCTTAATTTATAAATATTAATCATGAAATGCTATTAGTATATTAAATAAATACTAATAAAAATATATTTTTTACAAACAGGAAGTTGCAGGAATGTACACATGATTCCCTGCTTACATCTCATTGTGCAACATGTGAATGTTTTAATGGGAACTAAATGCAATGTCTGAAATGGGTACAAATTATTTCCAAAGCAGGACCTCCACATCGAGAGGAGCCAGATGAGGTGGTTCGGGCATCTGGTCAGGATGCCACCCGAACGCCTCCCTCGGGAGGTGTTTAGAGCATGTTCAACCGGTAAGAGGCCACGGGGAAGACCCAGGACACGTTGGGAAGACTATGTCTCCCGGCTGGCCTGGGAACGCCTCGGGATCCCCCGGGAAGAGCTGGACGAAGTGGCTGGGGAGAGGAAAGTCTGGGGTTCCCTGCTTAGGCTGCTGCCCCCGCGACCCGACCTCGGATAAGCGGAAGAAGATGAATGGATGGATAGAGTATTTTTAAATCTATGTAGAGTAAACCAGCTCTAACAGTATAGTTAAAAGTCAGTTTTAAGTCATTCATGCAAGCAGTTTCAAATTCAACTCTACATTGTGTCAATTAGCAGTTGGCACTTTGATCCTAAATCTGGCTACTTTCGAAATCCTTACGGTGTCTTCACTGAATTAAACAATGCAGAATGAAACTGATTTAAATTAAAACAAAATTCAACAGACGAATGTTCGTTTGCAGTTCTAAATAAACGTAAGATTTTTTTTTAAATAAACTCACTTTTTAATCGCTACTATAAGGCAATGACGTCATCTAGCCACTTCTCGCGACTTTTACAACAGCCAATGGCAACCTTCCTTACTGAAGAGGTGACGACACTGTTCAGCATCAGACGTCCTCCAAGCTCTGCGTCACCATTTTCACCAAGTGGAACCAAATTCAAGTGAGTAAGGTTGATATTCCAATGCTTGTATTCTTGTTTCATTCGTGTTTTCTCACTTAGCAGGGTTTACAGTATGATTGATGTTGATTATGAACTTGTTGAAACATGTACTGTCGAGTGACATTGTTGGATGACATTCTCTATTTCCCGGTTTTATGCTAGCAGTGCAGAAGCAATATTTGTTTTCATTTAGTTAACTTTCACCCATATAACTAACTAATTGTGTATTTCCTGTGCTTCCTACTATGTGATAATTTTGCCACCTTTCTTATGGCATAGTTTAACAAGTAAATTATGTTTTTTTTAATATACTAATAATGGCTAATTAGCATGTATGCTAGGTGTGGGCTAGAACTTGGTCAGTCTTAGTTAAGTTGCGTAAGCGTTATTTAAGTGAATTGTGACTCCAGAATATCTACTATCTTGTTTTTCACAGACCCCAAATGAATTAATTTTAACTGGGATTTCAAATGCCAATTGACTGATTGTCATAATTGCATTTTTACATTAGGACTAGGGATGCCCCGATCCAGGTTTTTGCACTTCCGATCCGATACCGATATTGTTTTTGCACTTCCGATCCGATACCGATACTGACCGATACCGACCGATAATGGCCTATCCGAGCATGTATTAAAGTTTAAAGTTATTTAGCCTACTTAGTTGTCAGAATCATGTTGAAAAGGGTTTTAGTACTCTTGATAACAACTAGCCAGCTGAATTAGGGGAGTTTGAATGATACACAATGGTTGGTAACAAGAAACTGACCTGTTTATTCAAGGATAAACACAAAATAGACAAAATTATACATGACAAACAGAAATGGCATCATTGAACTAGGGCTGGGCGATATGGCCTTTTTTTAATATTGCGATATTTTAAGGCCATATTGCGATACACTATATATATATCTCCATATTTTGCCTTAGCCTTGAATGAACACTTGATGCATATAATCACATCAGTATGATGATTCTATGTGTTTTGATTGATTGAGACTTTTATTAGTAGGTTGCACAGTGAAGTACATATTCCGTACAATTGACCACTAAATGGTAACACCCAAATAAGTTTTTCTTCTTGTTTAAGTCGGGGTCCACTTAAATTGATTCATGATACAGATATATACTATCAGATATATACTATCATAATACAGTCATCACACAAGATAATCACATTGAATTATTTACATTATTTATAATCTAGGGTGTGGAGGGGGGCGCCGGATGTAAGTGTCAAAAAGACAGCCAAAAGAGTTTGATATGAGAATAAATCTAAAGTTAAAATATAGGGTAGAAATGCACCCATTTGCAGGAAATGTAGTCTTGATTTTCAAAATTTTCTTTCAAGGCTTGCATGTCTACATTAAAACATTCTTCTTCATACTGCATTAATATATGCTACTTTTAAACTTTCATGCAGAGAGGGAAATCACAACTAAAAAAAATCACTATTTTTTTCATACAGTGTTTATCTGGAAATGTGTGCCTCGGCGATGGTGTGGACGTGTGGCACCGAATGGAGATAAGCGTCTCGACAAACCTTACAATATTTGAACAATGATGACGAAAACTGTTTTCTCTGTCGTGTCCGTGTGTCGAAAATTGTTATGCCCTTATTTTTTTATTTGATTTTGTGCGTGGCATAGATTTGCCGTGCGCATAGGACGCTTGAGCAGGCGCGCACCTTAGCGGCTGCGCTAGCATCACAGCTAACGTTAGCCATGCTGCTACCTCGCTCTCTGCTGGGAGAGGGTGTATACGTATGTGACGTATGACGTGACAGTATGTGACGTATGACATGACAGTATGTGAAGTGTGTAAGAAGGTGCGCTCGCTGTCTGTAAGAGGGAGACAGGAAAGAGTGAGAAGAGCCTGTCGTGTAATGCCAGCAGCTAAAAGCAACTGCGTGATAATCCACAGATGGATGTGTTGAAGGTGTGCTGGACAATGCGGAACAGAACTTAGGGAACAGCAGAAAAGTGGAATGTATTATTTAAATCGGTGCGTTGGAAAACACGAACCGGGTTTTTTTTTTAACTGGATCTGGATCGGCATTTTGCCATGCCTTGCCGATACACATTTTTTTGCGAATATCGGCGGCCGATCCGATCCAAATATAGGATCGGGACATCCCTAATTAGGACATCTCCATCTAAAAGTGTAAAAGTGTTTTATGCACAGGAGATAGTTTCTCTTTCCATATCTGGAAGATCCATATTCCTGTCCTGAATATGTACGTAAAAGAGGCCCTGCAATATTGAACACATTATTTATCTTCAAAAATGGTGATTAGATATCCAGTGTGCATGTATTAATTACACAGGAACATTACTACCATCCTGAGAGTGGTTCGGGATACCTTGCATGGTGGTTGAAGACCCTTCAAAGATGTCTTTTTAATAAAAGGTGCCAAAAGTAAGTTTACTCCATCCATCCATCCATCCATTTGCTACCGCTTATTCCCTTTGGGGTCGCGGGGGGCGCTGGAGCCTATCTCAGCTACAATCGGGCGGAAGGCGGGGTACACCCTGGACAAGTCGCCACCTCATCGCAGGGCCAACACAGATAGACAGACACTCATCAGTTATAATTGACATTAATGGTTTTAGAGGGACTTGTGTTTTTTTTTCTCAAGATGGTGGACCAGGGGGAAAGGGTGGATCCGGACGCTTCACCGCTGACAGTGTTATCAGACGAGGATGTGGAAGCAGCTGTTGCTGTTTTGAGGCACTATGCAACTTAAGCAGTGGTTCTTAACCTTGTTGGAGGTATCGAACCCCACCAGTTTCTTATGCGCATTCATCGAACCCTTCTTTAGTGAAAAATAAAATGTTCTTTTTTTTTCAAATTCAAGACAAAGTTATGTTTTTTTTAATGGTGCACAAAATGAACCGTGCATGAACATCACCTTGTCCAAAGAACAAAACCAACACAGTGCATGAACTCACAACAAATTACACACCTGCGAATCAGTTGGAAAATTAGAGGGAAAATTGTTTGGGGGTATCCATAATACGCCGATAGGTGTATTATGAGGCCGACTTACCGAACCCCTAGGTTTCGATTGAACCCAGGTTAAAAACCACTGTACTAAAGACACTTTCCACGAGAAGATGAAAGATACCTTCAATTTTCGTCGTTTAATGATCAAAGATGACAAGAAAACAGCAGATTTCTTCTCAGTCTTCCTGCAGTTTCTTGACAAACCATGACTGGTAAAACATCTTCATTGGTTGAATCATTGAAATATTCCATGCAGCATCAAGTCTTACTCATCACTCCTTTCTATTTACTCTACTTTTGCATTGCAAAACGAACAAGATTTCAGACTCCTGTTTGTCCTCCAAAACATTCTTGGAGAGGTGGCTCATTATTCTCAAAGAAAAAGTTGAGAAGGAAAGCCATGGACTGGTACCCACCACTGAGCTCTTGGAGATAATGTTAAGTCAACTGATGACATTGAGTGTGATATGACTGTGACTGTTAATAACCAGCAATGGTGATTACGTTATTTAAATGTATAGGTGAAATGTTCATGTTATGTTTGTTGATCTGTAGGCTGACACAGTGACATGTCTGCCATCTTGCAACTGCTACATTTGCTACCACCGTCTGCGCAAGGACAGAAGAGACAAGGAAATATGTCTGCATCTCAAGCTGTCAATAACTTCATCAAATTCCTAAAGGTATGTTGCTTAAGATATACAGTGGGTAGGTATTCAGACCCCTTTAAATGTTTCACTCTTTGTCTCATTGTAGTCATTTGCTGTAATAAAAAATGCATTTAATTTCTCATTGGTACACTCGGCACCCCATCTTGACAGAAAAAAATCCTTCTGGGTGACATATACAGTATATTCGTAAAGTATTCACAGCGCTTCACTTTTTTTTTTTACATATATTATTATATTCCAGCCTTATTCCAAAACGTAAGAAGTTTATTTTTGTCCCCAAAATTCTCCATACAATAACACGTAATGACAACGTGAAAAGGTTTTTACAAAAATGTTTGCATTGTTAATTTAATAATTAGACTTACACTTTGCGCAATACTTTGTTGTTGCACCTTTGGCAGAAATTACAGCCTCAAGTCTTTGTGAATACCATGCCACAAGCTTGGCACACCTATCTTTGGGCAGTTTCGCCCATTTCTCTTTGCAGCATCTCTCAAACTACATCAGGTTGGCTAGAAAGTGTTCGTTTTCATCAAGGATGTCACTGTACATTGTTGCATTCATGTTTCCTTCTATCCTGACTAATCTCCCAAGTTCCTGCCGCTGAAAACCATTCCCACAGCATGATGCTGCCACTATTATGCTTCAGTGTAGGGATGGTATTGACCTGGTGATGAGCCGTGCCTGGTTTCTTCCAAACATGATGTCTGCCATTCACGCCAAAGATATCAATCCTTGTCTCATCAGACCAGATCATTTTGTTTCTCATGGTCTTAGAGTATTTCAGGTGCATTTTGGCAAACGTTTTACCAAGAAATGGCTTCCGTCTGACCATGATAACATACAGGCCTGATAGGTGGATTGCTGCAGGGATGGTTGCCCTTCTGGAAGGTTCTCCTCCCTTCACAATGGAATGCTCCAGCCCTGACAGAAAGACCATTGGGTTCTTGGTCACCTCCCTGACTAGACTCAGATGAATGCAGCAATGTACAAACCCCGTTTCCATATGAGTTGGGAAATTGTGTTAGATGTAAATATAAACGCAATACAATTATTTGCAAATCCTTTTCAACTCATATTCAATTGAATGCACTACAAAGACAAGATATTTGATGTTCAAACTCATAAACTTTTTTTTTTTTTGCAAATAATAATTAACTTAGAATTTCATGGCTGCAACACGTGCCAAAGTAGTTGGGAAAGGGCATGTTCACCACTGGGTTACATCACCTTTTCATTTAACAACACTCTATAAACGATTGGGAACTGAGGAAACTAATTGTTGAAGCTTTGAAAGTGGAATTCTTTCCCCTTCTTGTTTTATGTAGAGCTTCAGTCGTTCAACAGTCCGAAGTCTCCGCTGTCGTATTTTACGCTTCATAATGCGCCACACATTTTCGATGGGAGACAGGTCTGGATTGCAGGCGGGCCAGAAAAGTACCCGCACTCTTTTTTTACGAAGCCACGCTGTTGTAACACGTGCTGAATGTGGCTTGGCATTGTCTTGCTGAAATAAGCAGGGGCGTCCATGAAAAAGACGGCGCTTAGATGGCAGCATATGTTGTTCCAAAACCTGTATGTACCTTTCAGCATTAATGGTGCCTTCACAGATGTGTAAGTTACCCATGCCTTGGGCACTAATGCACCCCCATACCATCACAGATGCTGGCTTTTGAACTTTGCGTCGATAACAGTCTGGATGGTTCGCTTCCCCTTTGGTCCGTATGACACAATGTCGAATATTTCCAAAAACAATTTGAAATGTGGACTCGTCAGACCACAGAACACTTTTCCACTTTGCATGAGTCCATCTTAGATGATCTCGGGCCCAGAGAAGCCGGCAGCGTTTCTGGATGTTGTTGATAAATGGCTTTCGCTTTGCATAGTAGAGCTTTAACTTGCACTTACAGATGTAGCGACGAACTGTATTTAGTGACAGTGGTTTTCTGAAGTGTTCCTGAGCCCATGTGGTGATATCCTTTAGAGATTGATGTCGGTTTTTGATACAGTGCCGTCTGAAGGATCGAAGGTCACAGTCATTCAATGTTGGTTTCCGGCCATGCCGCTTACGTGGAGTGATTTCTCCAGATTCTCTGAACCTTTTGATGATATTATGGACCGTAGATGTTGAAATCCCTAAATTTCTTGCAATTGCACTTTGAGAAACGTTGTTCTTAAACTGTTTGACTATTTGCTCACGCAGTTGTGGACAAAGGGGTGTACCTCGCCCCATCCTTTCCTGTGGAAAAACTGAGCATTTTTCGGGAAGCTGTTTTTATACCCAATCATGGCACCCACCTGTTTCCAATTAGCCTGCACACCTGTGGGATGTTCCAAATAAGTGTTTGATGAGCATTCCTCAACTTTATCAGTATTTATTGCCACCTTTCCCAACTTATTTGTCACGTGTTGCTAGCATCAAATTCTCAAGTTAATGATTATTTGCAAAAAAAAAAAGTTTATCAGTTTGAACATCAAATATGTTGTCTTTGTAGCATATTCAACTGAATATGGGTTGAAAATGATTCGCAAATCATTGTATTCTGTTTATATTTACATCTAACACAATTTCTCAACTCAAATGGAAACGGGGTTTGTATTATATATATTTGTTCTTCTGTTCTGGTGGTTTGTTTAATAATAGGATAAAGGGAGAATGGTAAAGAAGCACAACAAGTCCTCATGTATACGATGGCTGAATGAACGCAGTAATGGTGCTTAAGGATGAAGGGGTAGGGATGAGGCCGGAATGTGGGGGGCAGTGATGATGAATGATTACAAACAAAGCCTTTTGAGCTGATAAAGTCGAGTCACAAAAGAAGTGGGTCACAGCCTGCTGGTCCACAGTCTCTTAGCTTCAGGGGCCAATTGGAGGTCGTGGGGGGTTTCCATGCCATTGATGGATAATGGGTGATTTCCTCTAAAATCATTTGAAGCCTACGTAATCCTCATTAGTATAATGTGTTATGATGACCACAATTGAACAAAAACATGTCAACATAAACACAGTGTACACTAACAAATACATATTTACTGCAATTAAGGCACATTTTAAATTGTTTACTGCTACCTTATTGGCTTTTTGTGCAGGTATGAAGATGTGCTGCAGATTATTGTAGTCCATTATACGTTAGTACCTTCACAAGAACTGTAGCTTACTATCTCGTAAAAAATATAATCAGCAGTTGCATAAACAAAAGGTCCTTAAACTGTATAGCATTTGAGATGATCACTTAGCTAAACTGTATTTGGGCCATTCCACCCTATCTGTGCTGTTTGCTTGTTGTAGCTCTTTGAAAATAAATTTAAAAAATGCTGTTTTTCTGCTCTAAATCTGATGGTACACATATGGAACTATACAATGTATTGGCACATCTCAGGTCATTTCATTTCTTTACAAGGTTCTTACACCGAAGATGACTAATTTGAGTAACAGGGCTAGAGTGAATGTTTTAATATAATTAGCAAATACATAATATATGTCCATGATATTTAGGCAAAATAGCATGTTGATACTAGGCACATAACGATTCAACAAAACAATTCTAAATAAATAACATCAAAAAAGATTTTTTATGGACAATTATTGACCCATCGCCGTAGCTAGCGTACTGTCTAAGGCAAGGTTGTCAATATCATTTTAGCTCAGTGGCCACATTGAGGAAAATCTATTTCCAAGTGGGAAAATCATGGCATGATTACTTAAAAATAAAGACAACTTCACATCATTTTCTTTGTTTTACTTTGGCCCAAAATAGAACAAGCACATTCTGAAAATGTACAAATCAAAAATAATCCTCTTGACAAAGCACTTCAAGTTAGTTGAAAATTCTGAGGAAAAAATTGGTGTAGTTTCAAAGACAATGAACTCAGACTTTGTCTCTGTGTATCTACAAAGCCATCAAACTTTAAAGGGGAACATTATCACCAGACCTATGTAAGCGTCAATATATACCTTGATGTTGCAGAAAAAAGATCATATATTTTTTAACTGATTTCCAAACTCTAAATGGGTGAATTTTGGCGAATTAAACGCCTTTCTAATATTCGCTCTCGGAGCGATGACGTCACAACGTGGCGTCACATCGGGAAGCAATCCGCCATTTTCTCAAACACCGAGTCAAATCAGCTCTGTTATTTTCCGTTTTTTCGACTGTTTTCCGTACCTTGGAGACATCATGCCTCGTCGGTGTGTTGTCGGAGGGTGTAACAACACGAACAGGGACGGATTCAAGTTGCATCAGTGGCCCAAAGATGCGAAAGTGGCAAGACATTGGACGTTTGTTCCGCACACTTTACCGACGAAAGCTATGCTACGACAGAGATGGCAAGAATGTGTGGATATCCTGCGACACTCAAAGCAGATGCATTTCCAACGATAAAGTCGAAGAAATCTGCCGCCAGACCCCCATTGAATCTGCCGGAGTTTTGTGAGCAATTCAGGGACAAAGGACCTCGGTAGCACCGCAAGCAATGGCGGCAGTTTGTTCCCGCAGACGAGCGAGCTAAACCCCCTGGATGTCTTGGCTCACACCGTCCCTTATGCCACCGAAGATGATCAAGAGAAGAATACCCACCCTAGCTTCCCTGGCCTGCTGACATCAACTCCAAAACTGGACAGATCAGCTTTCAGGAAAAGAGAGCGGATGAGGGTATGTCTACAGAATATATTAATTGATGAAAATTGGGCTGTCTGCACTCTCAAAGTGCATGTTGTTGCCAAATGTATTTCATATGCTGTAAACCTAGTTCATAGTTGTTAGTTTCCTTTAATGCCCAACAAACACATACCAATCGTTGGTTAGAAGGCGATCGCCGAATTCGTCCTCGCTTTCTCCCGTGTCGCTGGCTGTCGTGTCGTTTTCGTCGGTTTCGCTTGCATACGGTTCAAACCGATATGGCTCAATAGCTTCAGTTTCTTTTTCAATTTCGTTTTCGCTACCTGCCTCCACACTACAACCATCCGTTTCAATACATTCGTAATCTGTTGAATCGCTTAAGCCGCTGAAATCCGAGTCTGAATCCGAGCTAATGTCGCTATAGCTTGCTGTTCTTTCCGCCATGTTTGTTTGTGTTGGCTTCACTATGTGACGTCACAGGAAAATGGACGGGTGTTTATAACGATGGTTAAAATCAGGCACTTTGAAGCATATTTTAGGGATATTGCATGATGGGTAAAATTTTGAAAAAAACTTCGAAAAATATAATAAGCCACTGGGAACTGATTTTTAATGGTTTTAACCATTCTGAAATTGTGATAATGTTCCCCTTTAAACCACAGCCTATCTTAGGAGTGAAGAAAAACTAATGAATAGATAAAAACTCTTCTAGGTATTCAATACCTCATTTGTCATGTCTATGTATTAACCCTGTGCTAACTCAACAAACTATAAGAAACGGAGGTAGAAACTATTCAAGAGGTTGAGTTACACTCAGCGTTCATTTTTCTATTTATTAAAGACACATTTTGGGGCAATGAGGGTGCCTAAAAACAATGTGTTCGAAGCAGAAGATGTAAACGGCAGGTTTTTTCTGTTTCATTTGGGTCGAAGGGGAGGAGCTGCAGCCACGCTTTACCTTGCACCACTTGCTTGGCACTGGTACAAACTGTTAGCTTGCCTAACAGAATTGCAATTGCGACAACCGGTGAACATATTAGCACAACAGTTTATTTCATTAAACAATTCAGATCATTTTTATACTTAGCAAACACATTTCGCGGGCTGCGGACTGGACAAAACCTGTTCCCAGGCCTGAACCGTCCCGCGGGCAGTACGTTTGGCACTACTGGTCTAAGGTGCTAGAAAGTGTGATAATAATAGACATATTTGGGGATCTTATTTGACAACCAATTTGGCTTTAAGAGCAAGCATAGTACCGATATGTTTATTTATGCTTTAAAAGAGCAATAGAAAAGAACGGGGCAGGGCTCAACAATTTTGGTAGGCTTTATTGATGCATCTAAGGCATTTGACAGAGTCAACCATCACAAACACTTCACCAAGCTGACACAGAGGGGCGTTCCGGGTAGCATTATACGTATCCTGGCATATTGTTATGACAGGCAGACTGTGCAGGGAGTGTTTTATCACCTCCCCTCAGAGTTCACAATGGTGTACGACAAGGTGGGTTTCTATCACCAGGTCTGTTCAGCCTGTATATGGATGACCTGTCAAGGCAGTTGAGAGATCGTAGCACAGGGTGCGTAATGGGGAATACCTAAATTAACCGCTTTATGTATGCTGACGGTTTGGCCATTTGGCCCTTGTATGTATGGTAATGATATGGGCCCCGGAGCTAAGGGGGTTTATCCCCCAGACCTCCACAACCCCACCCCAACACACAAGCAAAACCACAGTTTGAAATAAAAAAAACAAACATGTAAACCCGTGCATTAATGCAGCTTTGTACATGTTAGCCCTTTGTGTGAGGTATAAGAAAGAGAATTTGCGCAAACTCCAGGTTGCATACAATGACTATCTCAGAATCCTGCCCAGGAAGCCCAGGGGTAAAAGTGCCAGCAAGATTATTTGTGATTTAGAGTTAAACACCTTCTATGCCACCTGAGAGAACTGATTAAATTTACAATTTTGTATAAGTAGACTGCAGAGGTCCCAGAATAGTCCTATTATACAGTTGACTAATCCTAGGTGTAGTTCTGTTATTGATTGATTGAAGCTTTTATTAGTAGTTTGCACAGTACAGTACATATTCCCTACAATTGACCACTAAATGGTAACACCCGAATACGTTTTTCAACTTGTTTAAGTTGGGGTCCACGTAATAACTAATAATAACTGGGATTTATATAGCGCTTTTCTAAGTACCCAAAGTCGCTTTACATGTAGAATCCATCAGTTGTTCACACCCGGTGGTGGTAAGCTACTTTCATAACCACAGCTGCCCTGGGGTAGACTGACGGAAGCGTGGCTGCAATTTGCGCCAACGGCCCCTTCGACCACCACCTATCATTCATCATTCAATTCAATTCAATTCCGGTGTGAGTGGCAAAGGGTCAAGTGTCCCTCCCAAGGACACAACGGCAGCGATTTTTGGATGGTAAGAGGCGGGGAGCGAACCTGCAACCCTCAGGTTTCTGGCACGGTTGCTCTACCCACTACGCCATGCTGCCCACGTAAATTAATTCATGGTAAATGGTTATGTACTGTACCAATCCTATATGTGGAAACACTGTTATCTGTGCCTTCTATAGAACATGTAGAAGTACTTTTTAAAGTAAATTTTTCTTGCTGCTCTTATCTATTAAATGCCTTTTGCTGAAAATGCACACGCACTTATTTTTAATATGAATGAAATAAGTTTATTTCGGTCATATAATCAACCATCAACCATTAACCATTTCGTGTGACCAGTTTAAGAGTACACACTATACATATACAGTATAACAATCATAAACATTTACACACAAAAGGAAAAGAAAAGAAAAGAAAAGAAAAAGCATGACCGAAAAAGGAATAGGCTGAAGCCAAAGCTTATATTTGCCTATCCTATATCTTCACTGAAAATAAGATTACCTGGAACATCAATGTAAAAAAAAATCAAAATCAATGGGATGAAAGTAATTGTTACTATATTTTATAATTTTCAATTATCTCACCTTTCAATGTTTTCTTAAACCTTAACAAAGAAGTACATGTCTTCAACTCATCACTGAGCTTGTTCCACCATTTAACTCGTAAAACTGAAATACATTTGTATTTAATATTTGTTCTTGCTTTACCTATTTCAAAAATCAATACCCCCCGTAAATTATGGTTTTCTCCTCTTAATTGAAATAACCTAAGAATACAAGCTGGAAGGCTGTTGTTCTTTACTTGAAACATAATTTCCATTGTTTTTAAAAACACAATATCTGAACATTTTAACACATTAGAACTTATAAATAATGGATTGGTATGTTCATAGTAGCACGCTTTGTGTATTATTCTAATGACCGTTTTTTTGAAGTTTAATTATTGGGTATATGTTTGTTCTATAAACATTTCCCCAAACTTCAACACAATATGTTAAATATGGAAAAATAAAATAATAATATAACATATGCAGACATTTCTTATTCAGCATGTGTTTTACTTTATAAAGAATAGCAATGGATTTGGATATTTTTCCCTTTTATATATTCAATATGCGGTTTCCAACATAATTTATGATCAATTATTATTCCCAAGAATTTAGTTTCATATACTGTATCAATTTCCACTTGATTTAATTTTAATTTTACTTCACGTTTTGTCCTTGCACCACTAAACACCATAAATTTTGTTTTCTTATCATTTAATGATAACTTATTGATATCAAACCATTTTTTTAGCTGAATCAACTCAACCTCTATTACCCTCAACACTTCCTTCAAGTCTTCTCCTGAACAATATACATTTGTATCATCTGCAAACATAATAAATCTCAATTTATTAGATACTGAACAAATATCATTTATATATAGTATAAATAACTTAGGTCCCAATACAGAGCCTTGTGGAACCCCACAAGTTACTCTTCTTGGCTGTGACTTAGTCTTATTGATTTCCACATATTGAGATCTATTACTTAAATAACTACTTAACCACTCTTGTGAAACACCTCTTATGCCATAGTTTTCCAATTTTTGCAGAAGTAACGAATGATCGATTGTGTCAAAAGCTTTACATAAATCAATAAATACTCCAACGGTGTGTTGCTTTTTTTCTAATGCTGTAGCTACGTTTTCTACAATATCATGTAATATAATGCCTTTTATAGTGTATGTTTTGTTGTATGTACTATATATGATTATATGTCTTTTTGGATGTTGGAGTCTGTTTCATGATGGCGATAATTTAGGTAGCAACCGGACATTTTACTAAATACATTTTTTACAATTTCATTTTAGTCATAAATTTTATTTTCTGGGACAGAAATGTGCATCTTATTTTTTTAAATGTTTACAGCTGCATAGACCACATTTTTGATGACTGCTCTGCTACAATATCACAATCTTTTTTTAAACAGATTAAGAACTGGGAGGTTATAGACATTGAGTACACTTTGTCATTGTCCTTAGTTATCTTTAGACAAACCTTGAAATAATCTAAATACTCTTTTATATAACAGTCTTTTCAAGCCTCCGAATGGCCATCATACTACTCCACCCGAGTGCAGCTGGGATAGGCTCCAGCACCCCCTGACCCTGAGACGGATAGGCTGTAGAAAATGGATGGATGGACTATACTGTACTGCATATTGTACAGTGTATGTTTGTCAATAGTTGCCATTGGGTGGCAGTGTTTCCACAGTTGCAGTATTGTTGCAGTTACTGTATCTTGAGTGGGTCATGGTGGTCTTGGTTTAGTTTATTCCAAATGTGTTTAACAAAACTACATCAAGCATGTAAACACTGAGCAAATTATTGTAAGCTTTGGAACACACCACTGCAAAATTATCAACTTTACTTTGGCTTCACTGTCCTATTTATTAGTATGTGCCTGAGTACATACATTACTTTGGGCCCTTAATGATTTAATCTAACCATTATTTTCCCTGGGTGAAATGACTGTACCATGCATGTCTTTTATGATTTTTAAAAACAAGAATTGTGTAAAAGTGTGTATTTACTGAATTTTGAATTTCGGATTCAAACAGTGTAAAATATATTCGTATTTTTCGGAGTATAAGTCGCTCCAGAGTATAAGTCGCACCGGCCGAAAATGCATAATAGAGAAGGAAAAAAAACATTTATAAGTCGCACTGGAGTACAAGTCGCATTTTTTGGGGAATTTTTTTTGATAAAACCCAACACCAAGAATAGACATTTGAAAGGCAATTTAAAATAAATAAAGAATAGTGAACAACAGGCTGAATAAGTGGACGTTATATGAGGCATAAATAACCAACTGGTATGTTAACGTAACATATTATGGTAAGAGTCATTCAAATAACTATAACATATAGAACATGCTATACGTTTACCAAACAATCTTTCACTCCTAATTGCTAAATACCATGAAATCTTATACGTCTAGTCTCTTACGTGAATGAGCTAAATAATATTATTTGATATTGTACGGTAATGTGTTAATAATTTCACACATAAGTTGCTCCTGAGTATAAGTCGCACCCCCGGCCAAACTATGAAAAAAACTGCGACTTATAGTCCGAAAAATACGGTATACACACAGGGCGAGTACTTATATGTGAACAATTGAAAATGATATAAATACAACAACATAGGACAATGTAACAATACCAACAAAATATTAGTTATTACGTTTTATTACGTACCAGCAGGATACATTCAACAATGTAAAATACAGTAAACAAAAGCAAAAACTACTATTGTCTTTCATTCAAATCTTTTCAGACCCCAAAGCCTGAGGTGAGTTTTTGTCAAAAAGAAGTGTATAAATCAATCAATCAATCAGAGTTTACTTATATAGCCCTTAATCACAATTAAGGGTGGAGGGGTCAACATGTGCACTCGTATAGTTAGGAAGAGATGCCTCGTTAAGCGAGAAAAATTCATCTGGTTTTAGCCAGGTTTCGCTGAGACCAATGACGTTAAGATTGTTGTCTCTAATGACCTCATTAACTAATAACATTTTGGGAGACAATGATGTGATGTTTAAAAAGCCCATATTATAGTTAGTGGGATGTTTTGAGGATTTTTTGTTAATGTTATCCGTAGTAGTGATATTAATAACGTTAGGTTTATTTTGTGTAATGCGCCTTAAATAATTTCGATCACATCTAGGAATTAATATAAGAATCTTGAGATTGTTTGCTTGGTGCTGCGATAGATTTAACGCGTCATCATTTGCCTCCTCAGTAGAATGCATGTTCACCTCTCGCACAGTCACTACAGAAAAAACATTTTGAGTTATGTATTATTCTCGGAGAAATGCTACGTGTGCAGGAATTTTCCAGCCTTGCGTTGGTTAGTTCTAGCTTAACTGACTCCTCACCCCGCCTAACAGGCACTGTAATTGCCTGTGTCCAAGCTTGTTCTAGTGTAGTTAGTCAATTGTGACTCAAATAGTGGTCTATATTTCTGGAGAGAGTGATGGCACTTTCCCGGTTAGGCATACTTGCCAACCCTCCCGGATTTTCCGGGAGACTCCCGAAATTCAGCGCCTCTCCCGAAAACCTCCCGGGACAAATTTTCTCCCGAAAATCTCCCGAAATTCAGGCGGAGCTGGAAGCCACGCCCCCTCCAGCTCCATGCGGACCTGAGTGACGTCAGGTGCGCAACACCACGTAAATCGTTGGCCAACCAAAAAGTAACCCCAGTACGCTATAGCCAACATTCACCAAGAGATGGCAACAGACAAACATAGATCAGTCTAGTACATTATTCCCCTTTTAGAAATGTATAGAAGTTACTCAAAATAAATGAACAACCCAACCAAAAAATGCAGCAGCTCAATTAAAAAAACTGTACTTAAGTCACATTCATTTTTTTTTTTTTTCAGTACTGAACTCTTAACCCTCATTTGTAAAAAAAATAACATGCTTATTATACAAACAGTATTTGTACACCTTTAACACAGATTTTTATACTGTCTTCAGAGATTCAGTTTTTTTGGTGGTACTCGAAACCTTTCTGGGTACCTGTGAAAGGGTGTTCAGCATGGTTAGAAAAATAGTGACAGAGAATAGAACAAGGATGGACAATTCAACCCTTAACTCAACAATGAGTAGATGAGTTATGTGTGTGTATATGTGTAAATAAATGAACACTGAAATTCAAGTATTTCTTTTGTTTATATATATATATATATATATATATATATATATATATATATATATATATATATATATATATATATATATATATATAATAAAATAAATATATATATATAGCTAGAATTCACTGAAAGTCAAGTATTTCTTATATATATGTATATGAAATACTTGACTTGGTGAATTCTAGCTGTAAATATACTCCTCCCCTCTTAGCCCCCCCCCCAACCACGCCCCCGCCCCACCCCGACCACGCCCCCCCCACCCCCCACCTCCCGAAATCGGAGGTCTCAAGGTTGGCAAGTATGCGGTTAGGGTGAAGGGCGTCCCTCCTGAGCAAGCCCGGTTTTCCCCAGAAAGACGGCCAATTATCAATAAATGTTAGTCCCTCTTCTCTACAAAAACTAGCGATCCACTTGTTAAGCGAGACTAATCTGCTATACCTTACATCATTGCCTCTCGCAGGCAGGGGGCCAGAGACAAGTATTTTCTAGCGAGATTACAAGTCCTAGCTCTGTTTCTCTTTGTAATCTCTGACTGTCTCATTCTAGTGTCATTAGAGCCGACTTGTACAACTATGTTTGCGTAGCTAGTGGTGCGATTAGCCTGTCGTACGTGTTTACTAGGCCTGTTGCGAGTCAGCTCCCCAAGACTAGCTTCATTGTCAGGTGCTCTGGCCCCTGACATGCTTTCTGTGCAGCACAACATTTGGGTATTTCGAATCGGGTTTAAGATTACGATGGACAGTCTAAACGATCCTGTATGTCTCCCCTTTCTGAGCATTTTCTGATGTCTATTCCTCCTCTTCCTCAGGGAATAAAACGCACTGATCCAACCCAAATTCTTTTGGATGACATATATGTTGAGTAAAAAGGACCACGGAGACAGACTAGTACTTGGCCAAGTTTTACTAAAGCTTTAGGAGACCAGCCCTTACAACGTAACAATAGCATCAGCAAACAAGGTCTAAATTCAAACAAAAAGAGTCAGCTTATGTAGAAAGAAATGCAGCTACTACTTCGAAACAGATAAACTGGCCAAAACAGCTCTGTGAGACGACAAACAGGAGCCCTTAAGACAAAACAAAAGAGTTTACCAGCGGACATGAGAAGAAAAACCCAAAGAGTTCACATGAGAAATTACTAGCTGATTTAAACATGACTATGGATTAAGAAAGAACACTTAAAAATATCTCGGAGACATACTTGCCAAAAAGTTAAAGAAAAAATACAAAAGGAATGTTGTCTTTCCTCAGTTACGCTAGACTTGGCTACGTAGTCTTTCACGGAGCACATAGTCTTAGACGAGGCTTGCATTTACGAACCTAATTGCTTAGGTCGGATTTCAGTTTTTAAGTAACAAAAGAGTCGTAACACGTTTCGTCGTAACACATTTCGTAGTAACACGTATTGTTGCAAGACGTTTCATCATAACACGTTTCGTCGTAATACGTTTCATTGTAACATGCATCGTCGTAACACATTTCATTGTCACAGGATACGTAACAGGATACGTCATACCATGATACGTCGTTACTCAATACATTGTAACAATACATCGTAACACGATACATCGTAACACGATACGTCACAACACGATACATTCTAACAGTACATAGGACTTAAGTTGTATATTGTTATCACAGAAAAGGTGACCTTAGAGCTTTTCGTACGCCTCAATTTTCGTGTGATTTGGTTTATCGATGAAAATTTTGCCCCGGTTTTTAGTACCGTATTTATCGGCGTATTAGTCGCTCCAGAGTGTAAGTCGCACCGGCCGAAAATGCATAATATAGAAGGGAAAAAACATATATAAGTCGCACTATGGAGTATAAGTCGCATTTTTTGGGGAAATTTATTTGATAAAAGCCAACACCAAGAATAGACATTTGAAAGGCAATTTAAAATAAATAAAGAATAGTGAACAACAGGCTGAATAAGTGTACGTTATATGAGGCATAAATAACCAACTGAGAACGTACCTGGTATGTTAACGTAACATATTATGGTAAGAGTCATTCAAATAACTATAACATATAGAACATGCTATACGTTTACCAAACAATCTGTCACTCCTAATCGCTAAATCCCATGAAATCTTATACGTCTAGTCCAGGGGTCGGCAACCTTTATCAGTCAAAGAGCCATTTTGACCAGTTTCACAAATTATAGAAAACTATAGGAGCCGCAAAAAATTTATGACATTTTAAATGAAATAACACTGTATACAAAGATTTTTTTTTGCTTTGTGCTATCTATAATCCAGGGTTCTCAGACACGCTGCCCACACCTTTATATGAGATTCGAAAGCTGGTGCAGCACGCGGGTTTTAACTGATTGGCACTTGTCAGCGTCATGCATGTTGTGTTGGTACAGCATATAGCTCCCACCATTAACAGTGTGCCTAATCAGCCTCACGTTGTGTATGACTTTTACTTGCTCACGTAAGTGACAGCAACGCATACTTGTTCAACAACCACACAGGTTACACTGACGGTGGTGGTATAACATTTTTTTTAACACTCTTACTAATAATGCGCCACACTGTGAACCCACACCAAACAAGAATGACAAACACATTTCGGGAGAACATCTGCACCTTAACACAACATAAACATAACAGAATAAATACCCAGAATCCCATGCAGCCCTAACTCTTCCGGGATACATTATACACCCCCGCTACCAAACCCCGCCCACCTCAACCGACGCACAGAGAGGGGGTGGGGGGGGGGGTTGATGTGTGAGGGAGCAGGGTTGGGGTGGGGGCGGAGTTTGGTGGTAGCAGGGGTGTATAATATAGCCCGGAAGAGTCAGGGCTGCATGGGATTCTGGGTGTTTGTTCTGTTGTGTTTATGTTGTGTTAAGGTGCAGATGTTCTCCCAAAATGTGTTTGTCATTCTTGTTTGGTTTTGGTTCAAAGTGTGGCGCATTATTAGTAAGAGTGTTAAAGTTGTTTTGTATGGTCACCGTCAGTGTAACCTGTGTGGCTGTTGACCAAGTATGCCTTGCTGTGTGGAAGCAAAAGATGTATATTGTACAACAAGTGTTGGGCTGGCACGCTGTTAATATAAATTGTAGAAGTTGCCATATGTTGTACCATCATGGTACGCCCTTATTATAGCTGTAAGGGTGAAAATCGATGAATATTAATCCCGGGGTAGTTTTCTGCGAGGGGAACTGAAATCCGGAAGTCTCACGGGAAAATCAGGGGGTTCAGCAAGTAAGCTGCTGAGCCGCATCAGAGTGATCAAAGAGCCGCATGCGGCTCCGGAGCCGCGGGTTGCCGACCCCTGGTCTAGTCTCTTACGTGAATGAGCTAAATAATAATATTTGATATTTTACGGAAATGTGTTAATAATTTCACACATAAATCGCTCCTGAGTATAGGTCGCACCCCCGGCCAAACTATGAAAAAACTGCGACTTGTAGTCCGAAAAATACGGTATACTTTCTTGGTTATTGTACGGCCACACATGTCTCATAACAAACTAGTCAGTTTTAATTAAATGCCCATACTAAGAATACTATGCATTGGTGACTCAGATTTTTTGTTGTTGTTGAGTACGACGACAAAATAATCCAACCTGGGGCAGAGGAAAGTTGTGAGTGCCAGGACTTTGATTTAAAAAAAGGTGACAAAAAAGGGCGACATAGCTCAGTTGATAGAGTGGCCGTGGCAGCAACTTGAGGATTCCAGGTTAGATCCCCGCTTCCGCCATTCTAGTCACTGTCGTTGTGTCCTTGGGCAAGACACTTTACCCACCTGCTCCCAGTGCCACCCACACTGGTTTCACTATGTAAAGTGCTTTGAGTTACCAGAGAAAAGCGCTATATAAATATAGTTTACTTCACTTACTGCATTCATGAAAGAATTTTGGGAGTATTAATAGATGATCAAATGAACTGGAAATCTCATATACAAAACATACAACATAAGGTGGCAAAAAACATTTCAATAATGAATAAAGCAAAATATGTCTTGGGCCAAAAATCACTACATATTCTCTACTGTGTACTACTAGTGTTACCATATCTGAGTTATTGTGCAGAAATATGGGGAAATAACTACAAATGTGCGCTACATTTGCTAACCGTGTTACAAAAAAGATCAATTAGAATCATACATAATGTTGGCTATAAAGAACATACAAACCCTTTATTTATTAAGTCAAAAATATTAAAGTTCGGTGATTTGGTAAAATTGCAAACAGCTAAAATGATGTACAAAGCAAACTATAACCTGCTACCAAATAATGTACAACAATTCTTCTCAACTAAAGAGGAGAAATATAACCTTAGAGGAAAAAATAATTTAAAACATTTATATGCACGTACAACACTTAGAACTTTTAGCATATCAGTATGTGGAATTAAATTATGGAATGGATTAAGTAAAGAAGTTAAACATTGTACAGATATGATCCAGTTTAAGAGGTTGTTCAAAATAATAGTGCTTACAAAGTACAAAGAAGAAGAATTATGAGAAATACTTTCAACCTTATTGAAAATAAGATATTCTTCATCTCAGTATGTTAATAATGACTGAATTAATTAATTAATTACATTTTACAAAACTGTTGTATACTACTTCATAGATGTTATTTTATTATATAAAAAGGTCAGTAAATGATTCTATATATTTGTAAACGCTTTGAAGTGGGAAAGGGGTAGGATTAAATAAGCTTTGCTTCTTCCCACTCCTTTTCGGGCATGATGTAAAATGAAATGATATGAAATTGTGTGATGTATTATGATGTAAGTGTGTTCATGTTCGAAATAAACTAAAGAAAGAAAGAACTCGTAGTAAAGTCTGAAGGTGGCATCTGCTCTCTGCTCCTTGTCGTTTTTGCTAACGACAATCTTCAATAAAGGTAAAAGTTATGTTGAAACGTCTTGTTTCCATTTAGTTTATCATTTGTATGTATTTCACATTGTTTTTGTATGTAAAACTATAATTATTCTCTATTAAATGTGTTTTGTGTTCATATTTTTGGGTGACTGGAACAGATTAATTGGATTTGCATGATTTCTTATGGGAAATGTTTTGAATTACGAATGAAAACCTCTGTATTACCGTATTTTTTGGACCATAGGGCGCAGCGGATTATAAGGCTCACTGCCGATGAGCGGGTCTAATCAGGTCTTTTTTCATACAAAAGTCCCACCGGATTATAAGGCGCATTAAAGGGGTCATACCATTTTTTTCTAAATGCAAAATACTTCCTTGTGGTCTACATAACATGTAATGGTGGTTCTTTGGTCAAAATGTTGCATAGATGATGTTTTACAGATCATCTTCAAGCCGCTTTCTGACGGTCACTTCAGGATGCGCCGTTTTGTGGGCGGTCTTATTTACATGGCTCCACTTTGACAGCGTCTTCTCCCCGTCATCTTTGTTGTAGCGTGCAAGGACGGGAGTGGAAGAAGTGTCAAAAGATGGAGCTAACTGTTTTAATGACACTCAGACTTTACTTCAATCAATAACGGAGCAGCATCTCCTCATCTGTGGCTCACTATGCAACAACAACGCCGGAAATGTGTCCCGTGAAAAAACGTCTGACCGGAGCTCTCTAATAACTAAAGTTCCTTGGGTGAATAATGTAAACTCACTACACCGGTATGTTTTAGTGTTTTCATAGCGAGTTTACTGACAGATATAAGTTAGAACTTAACGCTACTATAAAAAGAAGGTAGAGAAAAAGAAGGCGCTTATCAGCTACGTCGTCATCACGGACTACAATGGCGGATGTGTGCAAATTTTCAGGACTTATGCAGATCCCAAAAACAGATCAGCAGGTACCAGAAGGTAAGAAAAGTTGCTTTTGCATAATGTAAAACAAAACGGCAGATATGTCTGCTAATGGGTGCCGTTTTGCAGTCCTTATACACACACCATAGTAATACTTGTATCTCTGACTACGGTAGCCGTAATGGGCCGACAATCCACCAAGCGGTGCGCCTTCAAAGTCGTACTAAAACATTTTGAAAGATTTTTGAGCGCCGTGTATAATGGTCTTTATTTTCAATGGAACATTTAAAGTTTTGGTGTTGTTTACTGCCGTCATATTGCAGTCTACACGTATCTCTTATGTGTGACTACCATCTACTGGTCACACTTATCATTACACCATGTACCAAATAAAATTGCTTCGAGGTCGGTAAGCACAACCAGAATTCTTCCGTACATTAGGCGCACCAGGTTATAAGGCGCATTGTCGATTTTTGAGAAAATGAAAGGATTTTAAGTGCGCTTTATAGTCCGAAAAATACGGTAGTTTTCGCTATGTTTAGTTATTTTGCACCATTATTACAATGCAATAGTATGTAATAAAATTGTATAATTGTATTATTTTGCTGATATTGGCACATAATCATGATAGATAGATAGTACTTTATTGATTCCTTCAGGAGAGTTCCCTCAGGAAAATTAATAACCCTTGTGTAATGTTCATATTGTTGTTACTCAGCCAGCGTTTGTGGGTCTGATGGACCCGTTGCATTTTGTGGCTTTTAATGCCTCACAATCAAACACTTTTATGTTAAAATACTGAACAGATGTTTACTTATCCCAATAAACATCTGGCTTTTAATGCCTCACAACCAAACATTTTTATGTTAAAATACTGAACAGATGTTTACTTATCCCAATAAACATCTGTTCAGTATTTTAACATACAAGTGTTTGATTGTGAGGCATTAAAATGTCACAAAATGCAACAGGTCCATCAGACCCACAAACGCTGGCTGAGTAACAACAATATGAACATTACACAAGGGTTATTAATTTTCCTGAGGGAACTATCCTGAAGGAATCAATAAAGTACTATCTATCTATCATGATTATATGACAATATCAGCAAAATAATACAATTATAAAATTTTATTACATACTATTGCATTGTAATAATGGTGCAAAATAACTAAACATAGCGAAAACTACCGTATTTTTCGGACTATAAGGCGCACTTAAAATCATTTCATTTTCTCAAAAATCGATAATGCGCCTTATAACCTGGTGCGCCTAATGTACGGAAGAATTCTGGTTGTGCTTACCGACCTCGAAGCAATTTTATTTGGTACATGGTGTAATGATAAGTGTGACCAGTAGATGGTAGTCACACATAAGAGATACGTGTAGACTGCAATATGACGGCAGTAAACAACACCAAAACTTTAACAGTTCCATTGAAAATAAAGACCATTACACACTGCGCTCAAAAATCTTTCAAAATGTTTTAGTACGACTTTGAAGGCGCACCGCTTGATGGATTGTCGGCCCATTACGGCTACCGTAGTCAGAGATACAAGTATTACTATGGTGTGTGTATAAGGACCGCAAAATGGCACCCATCAGCAGACATATCTGGCGTTTTGTTTTACATTATGCAAAAGCAACTTTTCTTACCTTCTGGTACCTGCTGATCTGTTTTTGGGATCTGCATAAGTTTATAAGTTTATGTTTACTTATCCCAATAAACATCTGTTCAGTATTTTAACATACAAGTGTTTGATTGTGAGGCATTAAAATGCCACAAAATGCAACAGGTCCATCAGACCCACAAACGCTGGCTGAGTAACAATATTAACGTTGCACGGAAAATTTATCTGCCAGTTTCTGCATCCCACAGGGATTCTTCTTTTGTGTTTTTGCACCTGCGGTTCCCACACAAGGTTGCAACATTGTTTGTCAACACTGTCTGCTCTCATTTTCTCGCACATTTGACCCTCTGATGTTCTGTGTACCTACACTCTGTCCTCCTCCTGTCTAGGCCTGCTGTGTGTGTTTGTGTGTGTGTGTGTGTGTGTGTGTGTGTGTGTGTGTGTGTGTTTGGTACACAAAACATCAATTTCCACACTTCTATTAGCCCTGGGTCCAGTGGACCCGGACATCTTATATGTAATAGAAATGTGTAGAGGGGGTGTATGGTGTGTGTTGTCATTAAATATGTATTCTGATATATGTTCTTCACAGAAAATGAGCCAAAGTCAGTGAGTCTCAGTTTGAAAAATGAATTAATTGTATCATTTTTATTTTAATAAAAAATGAAAACGGGTCCCACAGACCCGAACACCACACAAGGGTTAAACAATAAATTAAAGGCGAAATCCCAGAATCACCCAATGATCTTGCAAAATGTCCAGTAAAAAGGGAACAATACTGGTCCCTGTATTTACTTGGTAAAGGATCGATGGCTAAATTGCGGAATCCCCCCCCGAGCAACTACTGAGAGCTGGCGGCTGGTTGCGTTTCAAGCTGCATGCATAAATGAGATGAGTGACATCTGCTGCAGCATGGAGACCAAGCAAAGACTTGAGAAGAAGTGGGTGGGTGAGAGAGAGTGATCACAGATCTGCTACATCTCCTCTCCTCCTCTCCATCTCTCAGGAAGCAGCAGCAGTCGCAGGTCGTGCTCGCTCTCTTCTCTGCTCTTCATCTCTCTCCCCTGGAAGGATGACACCCACAAATTTGACGAAGCAGCGAAGCTCTCAGTCTGGCTGGTGGCTTCTCACAGACACCCCACATGAATGCGCGTACCGGACCAGGAGGTGCCGTATTTAAGGAAAAGGAGTAAGTGCTGAGCTTTTTTTTCTTTCTTTTTTTCTTACTGCTCATTATATGAAGCCCAGAAGTCTTGTTTTGCATGCCAGTGCAGTATGTAGGATGTGACTGACTGACAGCTCAGATTCATGACCACATCGTGTTGTTGTGCAGTAGCACTATTATGTGGTCTGAAGATCACAACACAGATGCTTTCTTGCACATTTTACCATCACTCCCCTGAAGAGGCATTCACTGCCTCCACACTGTCAGGTTTATTTTGCAGTACATTCATCTGTGGAAGTTGATGTGGACTCTTCATCTAAGTTGAAAAGAGTCAGTCATGCCATTGCATGCATCAAACTATGGTTGTCTATGGTAACAGCAGCATTTTCAAGGCTACTGCAACGCCAAAAAAGAAGCGTGCAGTTTATCTGCTGCTTACATATTAAAGTACCAGTATGATTTTTTATTTTTTAAAGCCGTCTCGTGAAGAATATACAAACCCCGTTTCCATATGAGTTGGGAAATTGTGTTAGATGTAAATATAAACGGAATACAATGATTTGCAAATCATTTTCAACCCATATTCAGTTGAATATGCTACAAAGACAACATATTTGATGTTCAAACTGATAAACATTTTTTTTTTTTTGCAAATAATCATTAACTTTAGAATTTGATGCCAGTAACACATGACAAAGAAGTTGGGAAAGGTGGCAATAAATACTGATAAAGTTGAGGAATGCTCATTAAACACTTATTTGAAACATCCCACAGGTGAACAGGCAAATTGGGAACAGGTGGGTGCCATGATTGGGTATAAAAGTAGATTCCATGAAATGCTCAGTCATTCACAAACAAGGATGGGGCGAGGGTCACCACTTTGTCAACAAATGCGTGAGCAAATTGTTGAACAATTTAAGAAAAACCTTTCTCAACCAGCTATTGCAAGGAATTTAGGGATTTCACCATCTACGGTCCATAATATCATCAAAGGGTTCAGAGAATCTGGAGAAATCACTGCAGGTATGCAGCTAAGACCGTGACTGTACTGTCAGGCTGTACTGCATCAACAAGCGACATCAGTGTGTAAAGGATATCACCACATGGGCTCAGGAACACTTCAGAAACCCACTGTCAGTAACTACACTTAGTTGCTACATCTGTAAGTGCAAGTTAAAACTCTTCTATGCAAGGCGAAAACCGTTTGTCAACAACACCCAGAAACGCCGTCGGCTTCGCTGGGCCTGAGCTCATCTAAGATGGACTGATACAAAGTGGAAAAGTGTTCTGTGGTCTGACGAGTCCACATTTCAAATTGTTTTTGGAAACTGTGGACGTTGTGTCCTCCGGACCAAAGAGGAAAAGAACCATCCGGATTGTTATAGGCGCAAAGTTGAAAAGCCAGCATCTGTGATGGTATGGGGGTGTATTAGTGCCCAAGACATGGGTAACTTACACATCTGTAAAGGCGCCATTAATGCTGAAAGGTACATACAGGTTTTGGAGCAACATACGTTGCCATCCAAGCAACGTTGCCATGGACGCCCCTGCTTATTTCAGCAAGACAATGCCAAACCACGTGTTACATCAACGTGGCTTCATAGTAAAAGAGTGCTAGGTACTAGACTGGCCTGCCTGTAGTCCAGACCTGTCTCCCATTGAAAATGTGTGGCGCATTATGAAGCCTAAAATACCACAATGGAGACCCCCGTACTGTTGAACAACTTAAGCTGTACAACAAGCAAGAATGGGAAAGAATTCCACCTGAGAAGCTTAAAAAATGTGTCTCCTCAGTTCCCAAACATTTACTGAGTGTTGTTAAAAGGAAAGGCCATGTAACACAGTGGTGAACATGCCCTTTCCCAACTACTTTGGCACGTGTTGCAGCCATGAAATTCTAAGTTAATTATTATTTGCAAAAAAAAAATAAAGTTTATGAATTTGAACATCAAATATGTTGTCTTTGTAGTGCATTCAATTGAATATGGGTTGAAAAAGATTGTAAAATCATTGTATTCCGTTTATATTTACATCTAACACAATTTCCCAACTCATATGGAAACGGGGTTTGTACAATGATGATAAAAACATGACATATCAAACATGCTAATTTGACTGAATCATGAAGGTATGTCTAACTTGTCTTTTTATCGTCTCACTACATTCTCAAAGAATGAAAGAAAAAAGAAAGAAAAAATTTAATGTTGATACCAACAGTGTTGGGTTAGTTACTGAAAACCAGTAACTAGTTACAGTTACTAGTTAATTTATTTCAAAACTAACTCAGTTACTAACTCAGTTACTTACACCAAAAAGTAATGCGTTACTGTGAAAATTAACAAATTAGTTACCGTATTTTTCAGAGTATAAGTCACACCTGCCGAAAATGCATAATAAAGAAGGAAAAAAACATACCGTATTTTTCGGAGTATAAGTCGCACCAGACTATAAGTCGCACCTGGCGAAAATGCATAATAAAGAAGGAAAAAAACATATATAAATCGCACTGGAGCCCGGCCAAACTATGAAAAAAACTGCGACTTATAGTCCGAAAAATATGGTATATAAGTCGCAATTTTGGGGGACATTTATTTGATAAAACCCAACACCAAGAATAGACATTTGAAAGGCAATTTAAAATAACTAAAGAAAACCTGGCTTCACCCAAGGAAGGCACACATGACATGATTATATGTCATGTCACTATATACAGCACACATACTGCTATACACATGCCTAACCAGGCGTTTTTCTCTCTCAAGGAATTGTGAAATAAAATCATGTCTTCATGAGATCAACACTGTACTGAAGCCCAGAACAATCTACGCATTTCCCCAGTTTTAGTTTAGAGAAAAGAAAAGATTGGCCTGGCACACTACGATCCCTCTTTATGTTTGTGAATTTTATAGTCTATACATTTAGAGTGATGTGATAATCAAACACTCTAGAAGTCTAGAATGAAGGAGTATATAAGAGAAATGACAGACTGTGTGTACCTTCAGTGATTAATGATGAGCAGAGGCAGAGTTTTCAGTGTTTTCTTTAGTTTGCTTTCCATGTTTATGTACTCACTGTCCACTGTGTCCAGCTGCTTGAAAGCGGGTGACTCCACTGTAAAAATAGCCTGCATGTCTTCGAGCACACACTCTACAATGGCTCTATCAATGTTGTCCTGGCTAGCAGTCCCTCCGTTAAAATCCAGCCGCTGTGTGTCTCTCTTTACTAGCTTCATCGAAGCATGTTGCTTTTGTAGCTGTTTTAGCAGATTTGAATTGCTGTTTTGGGCAGTAGATAGGATCTTTGATCCCAGACACAACTTACATTTAACTAAAATGTTGTTTTCTTTGTGCTCGACAAAAGAAAAGTAGTGAAAATATCTCCATGTTAAGAAACTCAGCTTCGGCTCCGCCATGATATCATGTTAGTAAACACGGACACGCCCCCCCGCCCCACACACACACCCACACAGAGCGCGCGGCGCGCCTCTTCCTTGTGACACAGGAACATTCAGAAGGACGACACCGCAGCAATAAAACAAACTCAGATCTTCTCAGTTTCTAGAAAAATAATGCAGTAACGCATCATGTAGTAACGGTAACTGAGTTACTGAACATAAAAAAATAACGCGTTACACTACTAGTTACCACCGAAAATAACGGTGTTACATAAACACGTTACTTTGTAACGCGTTAGTCCCAACACTGGATACCAATAACCTCGACAGTCAATTTGGGGTCCGAAGCAAAATGTTATTTGCCCCCACCACCAGTCAAACATCACCAGCTTTTCCATATTTTCATGAATAAATGTCCACAATTTAGCTATTATTTCAATGTTCTTGTCTGGCGTTAGACTCCTTCTGCTTTATTACGGACTAGCAGTTATACGCTCTATTAACTTGCCAAGTTGGCTACAGGGTCGGTCATGTTTTTGATGATTGCTTTCTTTAGTTCGATGACTTTCATCCACTTCTTCTTTGCAGCACTCTCTTTCACTCTCACTTTCTTCCTTTAAATGTTTGGAAAACAAAGTTATGTCAATCTCTAGCTATAGGCTAATGCTAGCAATTGAGACTGGATGTTTTGGTAGAATCTTACGGGGTTAATTCTGACAATCGCCAACAAGCAGTGGGGAGGCTCCTAACTCAAATTTATCCTCGCAACTTAATGCATAACAATAAGCCGGGTACGACTTGTTAATTGGGGTACACGGCAGTTGTGTTACCACAGTACTTATTCCTTTCATTGGTACAAATATCATTGCTTTACTTTTAAAATCCACTTGCTTTATTGATGCCTACTCAGTAGCAAAGATACTGTATGTATATTTCCACATGTACAGTAAGCATCAAAGTTTCCCCTTTATGTTTATGTCAAAACCTTCCATTTAGACTTAGTACATGCAAAGACAAAGTTTTTTGGGGGGGATATACCTTTTTCCAGCAAGCCTCTTGAAGGGGAACTGCACTTTTTTTTTTTTTTTTTGGCCTATCACAATCTTTATGAAAGACAAGACGACAGATGTATTTTTTAATGCATTCTAAATATTAAATAAATACGATCAAAAGTCCGCTTACAATGGAGCCTAAGGGAGCCACTCTATTCTGCCTATAAAGCCCTTAAAATCCTCCAAACAACTCCATTAAGGTTTTATAAGTATATATGTAATGTATGAAACAGGCGCATTTATAATAACATTTAATATTTACGTATTTTGCTCACTTTAAGCATACATACCGTATTTTTCGGACTATAAGTCGCAGTTTTTTTCATAGTTTGGCCGGGCTCCAGTGCGACTTTTATGTTTTTTTCCTTCTTTATTATGCATTTTTGGCAGGTGCGACTTATACTCCGGTGCGACTTATACTCCGAAAAATACGGTACATGAATAAAAATAAAAAAACGCATCACAATGTTCGCTTTTTTTTTTTCAACATCACAGATCACTGCTCACTAACATGATAAAACATCACTAACTGTACAATGTCTGCTGTCATTAGGATGCCGACTGCTGGGATGTTCATATATTCCTATTTAGATGAAGAATGACTCGTTATCCTAGTGAACCAAGCGCCTTTTTGTGTTGTTCTCGCCATATTCGGGTCAAAATCGGCTGTCAAAGTGTACCAATTTGTCATATGTCCTCGTCCGTTTACTTTCCAGGTGAGAGGCATGATTTATGACAGGGGTGGGCAATTAATTTTTACCGGGGGCCGCATGAGCAACCCGAGCACTGCTGAAGGGGCCACATTGACAATATTTCAATTAATTTTTGCTCAATATTATTTTTGATATACCGTAAGATAAATAATAATAATAATTAATAATAATAATAATAATTTCATTTAACTTAACTTAACTTTATACAAAAGCAGATTGCTTTTGATGGTTTCATTTTGAACACTGTCTTACACAACACTTCCTGATGTATAATACAATGCAAAAAATGTCCATTTCTGCACAGGGTTAATTTCTGTCACTTTATCCTGCATTATCCAACATTTTTCCCCGTCAGATTTGGACAACCATCTGTTGTCACACCTGCCAGCTTGTCCCATTTCAGTCCTAACATGTCCAAACACGCATTTACCTATGTGAACAAGTCATTACCTGTGGTTGTCTCTTTAATTGACTGCATGGCTGCCAGCTCCACCGTGATTTGAAAGTTTGCAGTTATCCCACGTAAGAAGATGAGCAGCTGGGCGGTGTCACGTACATCGCAGCTCTCATCCAAAGCCAGCGAAAAACAGTCAAAGTGTCCGGGCATATAAGCGCAACAGAGTCCAATAAGCACTCCTTAATAAACTCTTCGTCAGAAGACGCCTTTCTTTTTCTAGCGATTTTGTGAGAAATGACGGAACTTGTCCTGACGGCTGCATCTCTGGGGGTGTGAAATATGGCAAAAGGTCCTTGTTGGGTTTGCAGTTTTACCATCAACGCATCAGCCTCCTTTGGGCGCTCTTCATCAGACAGATTCCGGTACTTTTCCTCGTGCTTTGTCGTGTAGTGGCGATTCAAATTATATTCTTTAAACACAGCAACCTGTGTACCACAAATTAAGCACACGGCTTCACCTTTAATTTCTGTAAAGAAATACTTGGCAGTCCATGTCTTGTTGAAAACACGACATTCGTAATCAACTTTTCTTTTTTTAGCGTGAGCTGACATTTCGGTGGTAACTGGGCATCACTTGTCGCTGTACACCTTCACTCACAGGTTACACCCGGACATACGCCCATAAATAACCATTTTCAAAATAAAAGCAGCACAGTTGTATTGCACGCACGACATATATGTTTTATTTTTTTTATTTTGTCATTTGTGATTGTCGCTGTTCACATTCACTCACAATCACACACGCGCATACGTCCACACGGAAGTAATACAAATAACGCTTTTCAAAACAAAAGCAGCACCGTTGTATTGCACACTCGACATAGATACTTTTTAAATGTATTTTGTAATTTATGATTGGCCTCACGCGGGCCGTACAGGGACGCACAAAGGGCCGCAGAATGCCCAGTTCTGATTTATGATCTAGTCTAGAATAAAGTTTGACGAGCAAGAAAACCAGGAAGCAGCTTACTACTCCATTATGTCCAAATAGGCACGGAAGCTCGCGATCACAGCACCGCTATAAATAGTGTGTTTGCGTTAGCGCTTATAATAACAATATCACTAATATTCAAGTCACAAAATGTAAATGGAGTATTGTTGGCGGTTTTTGGATGTTTTTTATTGGGTTTTATGGGCGTAATTATGGACCCTCCCGTTGGCTCCGCTGTAAGCCGACTTTTATTTATGAGTTAGAATGCATTATACATCCATCCTCATGTCTTTTTATAAACATTGTGAACAATAGGCAAAATTCCCCCAAAAAGTGCAGCTTCCCTTTTAGCCCAGGGTTGAAGTGCTAAACAATTGAGAAAACATAGCCCGGAGTTTGACACAAATACCATAACCATGAAGCTATTTTTTCATGAATATCCAGGCTAGCGGTCGGGGATACTGCACATTTAGTTTTTGATTTGATACCAAGTAATACAAGGCCAGTCAGTGGTGGTTTTAGACATTGGCCCCATGCGTAATTATTAGGAATTTCCCGATCCGATATTTGGATCGGATCGGCTGCCGATATTTGCCAAAAATTGCGTATCGGCAAGGCATGGGAAAATGCTGATCCAGATCCAGTTTAAAAAAAAACTCTGGTCCGTGTTTTCCAACGTGCCGATTTAAATAATACATTCCACTTTTCTGCTGCTCCCTAATTTCCGTTCCGCATTTTCCAGCACACCTTCAACACATCCACAGGTCTGTGGATTCTCACGCAGTTGCTTTTAGCTGCTGGCATTACACGACAGGCTCTTCTCACTCTTTCCTGTGTCTCCCTCTCACAGACAGCAAGCGCACCTTCTTACACACGTCACATACTGTCACGACATACGTCACATACGTATACGCCCTCTCCCAGCAGAGAGGTAGCAGCATGGCTAACGTTAGCTGTGATGCTAGCGCAGCCGTGCGAGCAACGCTCCCTCTAAGGTGCTCGCCTGTGCAATTGTGCACTGTTTAAGCGTCCTCTGCGCATAGCAAATCTATGCCACGCACAAAATCAAATAAAAAAATAAGCGCATAACAATTTTCGACACACGGACACGACAGAGAAAACAGTTTTCGTCATCATTGTTCAAATATTGTGACGTCTGTCGAGACGCTTATCTCCATTCAGTGCCACACGCCCACACCATCAAAATGCCGAGGCAAAAATTTCCACAACAGCGTATGAAAAAATTAGTGATTTTTTTAGTTGTGATTTCCTTCTCTGCATGAAAGTTTAAAAGTAGCATATATTAATGCAGTATGAAGAAGAATGTTTTAATGTAGACATGCAAGCCTTGAAAGAAAATTTTGAAAATCAAGACTACTTTTCCTGCAAATTGGTGCATTTCTACCCTATATTTTAACTTTAGATTTATTCTCATATCAAACTCTTTTGGCTGTCTTTTTGACACTTACATCCGGCGCCCCCCTCCACACCCTGGATTATAAATAATGTAAATAATTCAATGTGATTATCTTGTGTGATGACTGTATTATGATGATAGTATATATCTGATAGTATATATCTGTATCATGAATCAATTTAAGTGGACCCCGACTTAAACAAGTTGAAAAACTTATTGGGGTGTTACCATTTAGTGGTCAATTGTACGGAATATGTACTTCACTGTGCAACCTACTAATAAAAGTCTCAGTCAATCAATCAAAACACATAGAATCATCATACTGCTGTGATTATATGCATCAAGTGTTCATTCAAGGCTAAGGCAAAATATCGAGATATATATTGTGTATCGCAATATGGCCTTAAAATATCGCAATATTAAAAAAAGGCCATATCGCCCAGCCCTAGTTCAATGATGCCATTTCTGTTTGTCATGTATAATTTTGTCTATTTTGTGTTTATCCTTGAATAAACAGGTCAGTTTCTTGTTACCAACCATTGTGTATTATTCAAACTCCCCTAATTCAGCTGGCTAGTTGTTATCAAGAGTACTAAAACCCTTTTCAACATGATTCTGACAACTAAATAGGCTAAATAACTTTAAACTTTAATACATGCTCGGATAGGCCAGTATCGGTCAGTATCGCTATCGGTCAGTATCGGTATCGGATCGGAAATGCAAAAACAATATCGGTATCGGATCAGAAGTGCAAAAACCTGGATCGGGACATCCCTAGGAATTATCCATGACGACAAATCTGAAGGCCCCCCCAGCCACGAAAAATTTACTGATTGCACCATGAAGTGTTTTTGTGGCTTGTCAATCAGTACATGTATATGTGGATCTATGCAGGCTATTAACACCCCTGTGTTGTGTTAAGATCATTGACTGATTTTGTAATTTTGCATTTAATCATGAATTATCAGAATAAAACACAGGGGATTTAAAAAAATATATAAATACAACAATGTAAAAATATCAACAAAAAGTAACTATCCCACTGTAATTCCCTTACAATATATAAATATAACATTAAAATAATGTAACAATTAGACCAAAAAAACATCACAAATACAGATGCTTGCTAAATTGTCAAAAAGTGAAAAATAATAATGTTATTATACTAGAATGTGATACTTATACTTCCTGTACTGCACTATTTCCAAGTACATTGTGACTTTTACCTTTGCAGTCGATCCAGCAAAACTCAGGAATGCAAAGCCTTTGTCTTCTTCTCTTCTGCTCCTCCTCGTCTCTGACTCACACCACTCACACATTATTCAATCCACCAAAAAGATCTGCTCTCCGCTGAGGCTATGGTGTACTTTTCTGTGCTTTTGTGTGCGCAATCCTATTAATAAATCATTTATGTCGGAGCAACATCCCATGCACTGCAGCATACATTACATAATGCCGCGCAAAAGTAAACAAGCAATTGGTCTCCTTCATCAGTCGTTTTTAGGAAGAAATGTGATTAGATGTTTTTGTATTCGAAGTGCCAAACAATCTAAGATGTTATCAAAGATTGTAACAGCAATTGCGTAGTAATTAGTTACACTGCTATTGGATATACAGTAAACTCTTGTTTATCCTTTTTAATTGGTTGCCTAACCTAGAATTTCTGCGAATTAAAGTAGGAATGTGATTAATATGGCCCCATTTGTCGCAGTTTACGTGACACATGAAACGTGACAAATTGGGCCGTGCACTATCTGCTTTAGCTGCCAGGCGGCAGTAGAGTATTTTTAATTTTTTGTCCTGTCCAGCTTCTCAGGCAAATCATATACAGTAGTTGATGTAGACGCCCATATCGGCTGTTCAGATTTACTTTACAAAAGAGAAGTGTAGGATACTTCTCTTGTTGCCTTATTTGTATTTGACTTTATTAAATGTATTTATATTATCATTTGGTGCAGCCGGGACGGAGCAGGAGGGGATAGGAAGAGAAAAAAAGGAAGACAGAGGGGGAATTGTAGGGACAAGAGGGGGATAAGACAGAGAGACAAACAACAGCAAACACAACAATAAATACAACAATAGAGCAACATCAGCAAATATGATAAGTACAAATATGATGGTAAAAGTGATAGCAAAGAAGCAGTTGGTGAGATAAATAATACAGAAATGACAATGAGCATTATTACACTACAGAAATACAAATACCAATAGAAATAGCGCTATTGATAATGAACAATACCAATAATTGACCTCTATTATCAACAATACAGTTGTTCAAATGCAACAATACAAATACGTAACAATAACTAGAGATACAAAAGAATGCAGAAAAATGGAGGGGAAGAAAGAGAAGCAACCTATATTAACCTTGTAGATTGTTATAGTAACCGTAGGTTAAGCTTTGTCTGTGTGCCATGTGTTACCCAGTTTACCCTAGAGTAGAGTATTGAATATCTTAAAATGTGTTTTGTGGCAATTCCACAGCATCAGTTGCTATGAAAGTGACACTTTCCATCATTTTTACAACTTTCTAAATATTTTTTATATTAAGAAAGCCCTCGAGATATTAAATTGCACTCTTTAGTTAGATTTACACTCATTTAATCCAACAAAGTAATGTAGCTTGAGGCTGAGCCAATCAGTGGCCATGATATTGAAAAGCACGCTCTGATTGGTTTGGTCTCATGGAGTGGCCAATATTACTGTAGCATTGATATGTTTAGTCCCTTTAGCCATTTTCAGCTTGAGAATGCTTCATTTAGGCCAAAACTACACAAAATATGCTAATTCCAGGATATGGTGAAGCAATCTCTGAAGCGTGATGTGTTCGAGGTACAACTGCACTGTGGTATTTAGAAGAGTACCTTTTGAATTTCTTGCAGAATATTCTCTATTTAGCTTACCAGGATATTTTGGAAAATTCAGTGCTTGACTGAGAGAGTGAGCTGGAAGTAGGGTTGGACGTACTGTTTGATTTGACACCAAGTTATATATTGACCACATCTATACTGATACCGATTTTGTTTTTAATTGAATGATTTTGCATTTAATTTCTTAATTGTTATCAGAAACAAACTAAATGATTTCCCCCCCAACAACCTTGTTTTTGAAATACCGTATTTTTCGTACTATAAATCGCAGTTTTTTTCATAGTTTGGCCAGGGTGCGACTTATACTCGGGAGCGACTTATGTGTGAAATTATTAACACATTACTGTTAAAAAAACTAATAATATTATTTAGCTCATTCACGTAAGAGACTAGACGTATAAGATTTCATGGGATTTAGCGATTAGGAGTGACAGATTGTTTGGTAAACGTATAGCATGTTCTATATGTTATAGTTATTTGAATGACTCTTACCATAATATGTTACGTTAACATACCAGGCACGTTCTCAGTTGGTTATTTATGCCTCATATAACGTACACTTATTCAGCCTGTTGTTCACTATTCTTTATTTATTTTAAATTGCCTTTTAAATGTCTATTCTTGGTGTTTGGTTTTATCAAATAAATTTCCCCCAAAAATGTGACTTATACTCCAGTGCGACTTATATATGTTTTTTCCTTCTTTATTAGGCATTTTCGGCCGGTGCGACTTATACTCCGAAAAATATGGTACTGTTAAATATGTACTATGTTGTATGAGGCTCCAGAACAGAGCCCAGTGGGACACCGTTATTACTGGCTTTAATTTTTGGCAGCTTGTTATTAATCTTTACATGTTGCACACGGTCACTAAGGAATGATTTTATCCACTTAAATGCACTGAGATAAATTATTAACGCTGATATTTCGAGAGTACAACTGTGTGCTGAAGTGTTTCACACCCTTAAGAAGGTTTAAACCAGTGGTGGCCACACTTTTTCTGCAAGCGAGCTACTTTTCAATTGACCAAGTGGAGGGGATCTAACTCATTCTTATATATAATTTATATTTATTTATGAAAAAGAGGTTTTTGTTAAAGGTGTTTAATGGTAATACAAGCATGTTCAACACATACAGATGCCTTTATTTCATGAAGACAAGAATATAAGTTGGTGTATGACATGTGTCGGGTTCAAACACTGATGACATTTATTAAACAAGACAAGATAAATAAATAAATGATAAATGGGTTGTACTTGTATAGCGCTTTTCTACCTTCAAGGTACTCAAAGCGCTTTGACACTACTTCCACATTTACCCATTCACACACACATTCACACACTGATGGAGGGAGCTGCCATGCAAGGCGCTAACCAGCACCCATCAGGAGCAAGGGTGAAGTGTCTTGCTCAGGACACAACGGACATGACGAGGTTGGTACTAGGTGGGGATTGAACCAGGGACCCTCGGGTCGCGAACGGCCATTCTTCCACTGCGCCACGCCGTCCCTAAAGAGGCAAGAAATTAAACAGACAGAATTCAATTTGGACTCAATATTGAGGAGAGTCGTCTGAACACTGTACCCTTGTACAGTATCTCAGCACGCTCTGCCAAAAGATTGCACGCCTCCTTCTTTTATTTTGGACCCTCCCCGGCCACATGGCCACCGCTGTTTCCAAAGGACAAAGGTCGCAAAAAGTTCACAGAAAAGGTCGTAAACAATTCACAGAAAAGGTCAGTTCAAAAAGAGTTTGTAAAATAGTTCAAAAAGAGCTCCGTAAAATAATTCAAAAAGAGTTCGTAAAAATACATAAAAAAGAGGTCCATAAAATAGTTAAAAAAGAGTTCGTCTGGAAATTGGGCAGATCCTGCCATCTCTCAGCTTTGAAGTCCTTGGGTTAGAACAATATCTTTCTGTTGATTACCATACATGAGAGAAAACAGAAACACCTTCATCTTGCTTTCCCCCTACACTGGAGTTTTACGAGCCTTACTCTTGGTAGGTTTGAAAGACCGTTTTTGTCTTCTCACCAGACCCTCAATGTAACACAAAGTTTTTGTGATAATTTAGAAACAATTATTCTAACAACCTGATTCTGATGACTTGCATTGATTGCCGATCTACAGCTCTCATCCAAAGCCAGCGAAAAACAGTCAAAGTCGACCGTTCTGTTCTTCCAGCGATGGTCTCAACCCGCCTCGTTACAGTGCGTCGGGAGAGTGACACGTTCTCAAATGCGCCCCTCTTCTCCGGACATATCAGCGCAACAGAGTCCAATAAGAACTCCTTAATAAACTCTCCGTCAGAAAACGCCTTACTTTTTCTGGCGATTTTGTTAGAAATAACGAAACTTGTCCTGACAGCTGCATCTCTGGGGGTGTGAAATTTGGCAAAAAGTCCTTGTTGGGTTTGCAGTTTTACCATCAACGCATCAGCCTCCCTTGCGCTCGCTTCATCAGACAGATTCCGGTATTTTTCCTCGTGCTTTGTCGTGTAGTGGCGATTGAAATTATATTCTTTAAACACAGCAACCTGTGTACCACAAATTAAGCACACGGCTTTACCTTTAATTTCTGTAAAGAAATACTTGGCATTCCATGTCTTATTGAAAACACGGCATTCGTCATCAACTTTTCTCTTTTTAGCGTCTCGGGGGTAACCGTGCATCACTTGTCGCTGTGCACCTTCACTCACAGGTTACACACGGACATACGCCCATAAATAACACTTTTCAAAATAAAAGCAGCACAGTTGTATTGCACGCACGACATAGATGTTTTTTTAAAATGTATTTTGTAATTTGTGATTGCCGCTGTTCACATTCACTCACAATCGTGCACGAGTATAGTCCACACGGAAGTAATACAAATAACGCTTTTCAAAACAAAAGCAGCACCGTTGTATTGCACACTCGACATAGATACTTTTTAAAATGTATTTTGTAATTTATGATTAGCCTCACGCGGGCCGGACAGGGACACATAAAGGGCCGTAGAATGCCCAGTTCTGCATTAGCATAATATCAATATTTTCCCCCCTTATCTATGTGTCGCCCCCGAGAGAAATTGCCCCTGTTGCTCATATCTAAAACCGCCACCGCATGCTAGTGTCGATCCGATACTGATACTACCCTTTGTTAGTATTTGAATGTTTGAGCGCTAGTAGAAAGAACAACGCCATCAATAATAGTCATCTGCAATAAAAAAAAAAAGCCTTTTGTCGAGTTAAAAATATGCTACACCGGACCTCTTCCACCACTTACTGTAAAACTACAAAAAAAGAATCCACATTTATATAACGAGGCCCTGGCAGCTTTAGAAGGTTACTTCACATTATTCATGAGTATCTTGTGGTGTATTCTTTAGCTGCAAAGTGTGTAGCTTTGACACAGATGCTACTGCCTGAGATCTTGCGGACCACGTGTCGGTTATGTCCCGCTGATCGCAGAAGGCCAGCAAAGACGGAACACATGCACGAAAAGAACACAGTCAAAAACAAAGTGTAGCAGCCAGCAATTGAACACATACTGTACAGTATCAGTCCTCTACTCCAATATGAGCACGATACAGTACAGTATTAATCCTCTACTCCAATATGAGCATGATACTGTACAGGATCAATCCTCTACTCCAGAGGGCGGCAACCCGCGGCTCTAGAGCCGCATGCGGCTCTTTAGCGCCGTCCTAGTGGCTCTCTGGAGCTTTTTAAAAAATGTATGAAAAATGGAAAAAAATAAATTTTTTGTTTTAATATGGTTTCTGTAGGAGGACAAACATGACACATGCATCCCTAATTGTTACAAAGCACACTGTTTATATTAAACATGCTTCATTGATTCAAGTATTTGGCGAGCGCCGTTTTGTCCTACTCATTTTGGCGGTCCTTGAACTCACCGTAGTTTGTTTACATGTATAACTTTCTCCGACTTTCTAGGACGTGTTTTAGGCCACTTCTTTTTCTGCCTCATTTTGTCCACCAAACTTTTAAAGTTGTGCATGAAAGGTGAGTTTTGTTGATGTTATTGACTTGTGTGGAGTGCTAATCAGACATATTTGGTCACTGCATGACTGCAAGCTAATCGATGCTAACATGCTATTTAGGCTAGCTATATGTACATATTGCATCATTATGCCTCATTTGTAGCTATATTTGAGCTCATTTAGTTTCCTTTAAGTCCTCTTAATTCCATGACACACTATCTGTATGTAATATGGCTTTTAATTTTTTGCGGCTCCAGACAGATTTGTTTTTGTATTTTTGGTCCAATATGGCTCTTTCAACATTTTGGGTTGCCGACCCCTGCTCTACTCCAATATGAGCATGATACTGTACAGTATCAAACCTCTACTCCAATATGAGCAAGATACTGTAAGTGGGTAAAAAAATCTATTTTTTGTTTTAATATGGTTTCTGTAGGAGGACAAACATGACACACGCATCCCTAATTGTTACAAAGCACACTGTTTATATTAAACATGCTTCACTGATTCGAGTATTTGGCGAGTGCCGTTTTGTCCTACTCATTTTGGCGGTCCTTGAACTCACCGTAGTTTGTTTACATGTATAACTTTCTCCGACTTTCTAGGACGTGTTTTATGCCACTTCTTTTTCTGTCTCATTTTGTCCACCAAACTTTTAACGTTGTGCATGAAAGGTGAGTTTTGTTGATGTTATTGACTTGTGTGGAGTGCTAATCAGACATATTTGGTCACTGCATGACTGCAAGCTAATCGATGCTAACATGCTATTTAGGCTAGCTATATGTACATATTGCATCATTATGCCTCATTTGTAGCTATATTTGAGGTCATTTAGTTTCCTTTAAGTCCTCTTAATTCAATTTATATCTTATGACACACTATCTGTATGTAATATGGCTTTTAATTTTTTGCGGCTCCAGACAGATTTGTTTTTGTATTTTTGGTCCAATATGGCTCTTTCAACATTTTGGGTTGCCGACCCCTGCTCTACTCCAATATGAGCATGATACTGTACAGTATCAATCCTCTACTCCAATATGAGCATGATACTGTACAGTATCAACCCTCTACTCCAATATGAGCATGATACTGTACAGTATCAACCCTCTACTCCAATATGAGCTTGATACTGTACAGTATTAATCCTCTACTTCAATATGAGCATGATAAGTAAGGTACAGTATCAATCCTCTACTCCAATATGAGCATGATACTGTACAGTATCAATCCTCTACTCCAATATGAGCATGATACTGTACAGTATCAATCCTCTACTCCAATATGAGCATGATACTGTACAGTATCAATCCTCTACTCCAATATGAGCAAGATACTGTAAGTGGGTAGGAGAGCCTTTGCTTTTAATATTCCATCCATCATTCCTCCGCCTTCCTCCTTATCACGCATCCTACTAAAAATATCCAGCGGTGGTGAAAAACACTGTTATGTGAACATGAGCGAGTTATTTATAGCTTCTCTGAGCTTTTCTGAGCACAAGGCGCTTGTGTTTTGTTTCGTCAGCTCAATAAGGATTTCCTGCAGCGCACTTTCCAACTGCTGCAACTCGAATGGGGGGAATCATATTTGGTACGCTTTACCCCGTACTGAGGCATCAAAAGCCCCGAGTTTTTGGTTAGTTTTACGTTAACAGAAGACGACGATATTAAATAAAATATAGAAAAAATAATTAAGGTTCTAAATGTATTTGTATGTCATTGAGTAAAATAAGTCAAATGTGATGTCATTCTCAATAGGTTGCATCTACAGTATCTTCGGATGCATTTTGGTCCACTCCTTTTTAAAGACACTCTCCAAGTTCTGTAGGCTGTTGCTTGGCAACTCCAAGTTTCCACTCCCTCCACAGATTTTCAATAGGATTCAGGTCCAGAGCCTGGCTAGGCCACGCCAAGATCTTATTTCTTCTTCTTGAGCCACGCCTCTGTTGCATCTTTGGATATATGTTTTAGGTCAGGGGTGCTCACACTTTTTCTGCAGGCGAGCTACTTTTCAATTGATCAAGTTGTGGGGATCTACCTCATTCATATATATAATTTATATTTACTTATTTATGAAATATATGTTTTTGTTAACAAATTAAAGGTGTTTAATGATAATGCAAGCATGTTTAACACATATAGTTAATATTGTTAAAAAATTAAAGGTGTTTAATGATAATACAAGTATGTTTGATACATATAGTTAATATTGTTAACAAGTTAAAGGTGTTTAAAGATAATACAAGCATGTTTAACACATATAGTTAATATTGTTAACAAGTTAAAGGTGTTTAAAGATAATGCAAGCATGTTTAACACATAGTTAATATTGTTAACAAGTTAAAGGTGTTTAAAGATAATGCAAGCATGTTTAACACATATAGTTAATATTGTTAACAAGTTAAAGGTGTTTCATGATAATAAAAGCATGTTTAACACATAGATTCCTTTCTTTCATGAAGACAAGAATATAAGTTGGTCTATTACCTGATTCTGATGACTTGCATTGATTGTAATCAGACAGTAGTGCTGATAACGTCTGCATTTTCGAATGGAGGAGAAAAAAAGTCCTCCTTTCTGTCCAATACCACATGAAAGTGGTTGGTTTTTGGCATCTTATTTGTCCAGCTTCCATACTCCTTTGTATACACTTTACAAGAAATACATTGTCGGCAAACTCCGTAGCTTGCTAGCTTGTGCACGCCAGCTTTCTGAGACTCTTATTTTGTTAGCGCAGGCAGGATGAAGCAGAGCTTTTATTGTGCAACTGTGCAGTCGGTCTTTGGAGTTTTGACAACAGGTACAGCGCCAGAGTCTGTTAAAATAAAGTGTTTCTCGCCTTCCAGTCGGTAATTTTAATGAGCTGGCAGCAGCCAGCGTCATCTCAGAAGACCCTCGGGTGCCGTGAATGTCAATCAAGTGACGAAAGTGACGTCATAGTGAAGATTTATGATCGCTCATTTTTAGGACTATTTTTTGAATGCCTGGCTGGTGATCGACTGACACACCCTCCGAGATCGACCGGTAGCTCGCGATCGACGTAATGAGCACCCCTGTTTTAGGTCATTGTCATGCTTTGATGAACCATCTTTAGTGTTCTGGCTGACACCAGCAGTTTTTTTTTTTCCAAAGTAGTTTTATTGTCAGTTTTCTTAATACAAAAATATACACATATAATAAAGTAAAACAATAAAATATGAAAATAAAAATAATGAATGAAAAAGTTTTTTACTCAGATTATAACGTGTAAAAACAAGATACATACAAAGAGGCTTAACACATCAGTTGAATGTCCACTTTCATCAATCACATCAAGTATGCCAAAACATATACTTCTTAGTAGAGATGTCCGATAATGGCTTTTTTGCCGATATCCAATATCCCGATATTGTCCAACTCTTAATTACCGATACCGATATCAACCGATACCAATATATACAGTTGTGGAATTAACACATTATTATGCTTAATTTTGTTGTGATACCCCGCTGGATGCATTAAACAATGTAACAAGGTTTTCCAAAATAAGAGAACAACTTCAACTCAAGTTATAGAAAAAAGTGCCAACATGGCACTGCCACATTTATTATTGAAGTCACAAAGTGCATTATTATTTTTTTTAATATGCCTCAAAACAGCAGCTTGGAATTTGGGACATGCTCTCCCTGAGAGAGCATTAGGAGGTTGAGGTGGGCAGGGTTGAGGTGGGGGGTTAGGGGGTAGCGGGGGGTGTATATTGTAGCGTCCTGGAAGAGTTAGTGCTGCAAGGGGTTCTGAGTATTTGTTCTGTTGTGTTTATGTTGTGTTACGGTGCGGATGTTCTCCCGAAATGTGTTTGTCATTCTTGTTTGGTGTGGGTTCACAGTGTGGCGCATATTTGTAACAGTGTTAAAGTTGTTTATACGAACACCCTCAGTGTGACCTGTATGTCTGTTGATCGAGTATGCCTTGCATTCACTTATGAGTGTGTCAAACGCTGTAGATATTATGTGACTGGGCCGGCACGCAAAGGCAGTGCCTTCAAGGTTTATTGGCGCTCTGTACTTCTCCCTACGTCCGTGTATACAGCGGCGTTTTAAAAAGTCATACATTTCACTTTCTGAAACCGATACTGATCATTTTGAAACCGATACCGATAATTTACGATATTACATTTTAAAGCATTTATCGGCCGATAATATCGGCAGTCCGATATTATCGGACATCCCTACTTCTTAGGGGGGTTAGGATTCCTGACTACAGTTTCAGGTATTCCATAATAGGTCTCCACACATCACAAAATGTATTTAAGTTACCAGAAATCTCATATCATGTCCAGAGTCGGGACCCGGGGTGGACCGCTCGCCTGTGCATCGGCTGGGAACATCTCTGCGCTGCTGACCTGTGTCCGCTCGGGATGGTGTCCTGCTGGCCCCACTATGGACTGGACTCTTACTATTATGTTAGATCCACTATGGACTGGACTCTCACTATTATGTTGGATCCACTATGGACTGGACTCTCACAATATTATGTCAGACCCACTCGACATCCATTGCATTCGGTCTCCCCTAGAGGGGGGGGGGGTTACCCACATATGTGGTCCTCTCCAAAGTTTCTCATAGTCATTCACATCGACGTCCCACTGGGGTGAGTTTTTCCTTGCCCTTATGTGGGCTTTGTACCGAGGATGTCGTTGTGGCTTATGCAGCCCTTTGAGACACTTGTGATTTAGGGCTATATAAATAAACATTGATTGATTGATATCTCAGTTTTTCAATATGGAGGATTCCCACTAGCTTCCTCAACCAGGCTTCAGACTTAGGTGTGGTGAGTCAGATTTCCACACTCTCAAAATGCATCTCTTTGCTACGACCATACCAAAGGCCACCACTGTGCTAACATTCCGACCCATCTTGCCTAAGGTGTTAGAAATGCCAAGCAAAGCAGTTTCAGGGTCAGGATCCAGGTTTACTTTTAGTACATGAGAATACCATCTGAAAATCGAACTCCAGAATTGTTTAATCTCAGGGCATAGCCAAAATTGGTGTGCAAGTGTGCCATCTGATACACCAGCAGGTTTTTATCTAAGAGTCTGAATTCAGTCAGGTCTTTCTGTACCCTGAGCTCAGAAAGAGCGTCGAAGCTGAATGTTTGCACCTCCCTGGTTGTTGTTGGGCGTTTATTTAGCATGTATCTGCCTCCAAACAACAAGTTAAATTGATGCTAAAGAGCTTAACTTCATCTGACCACATAACATTATCCAAAACTTTGTATGAATCATTCAGGCATTCATTGGTAAATACTCTTTTCTTCTTAGCCTGTGGAGTGAAATGTTGCATGGAACGCCAGGGTGGGGGTGATAGACCTGTTTGCTTGTGTTTCTTCCATTTTTGTATTATTGGGCTAATAGCGCGTATTGCTCTTTCTCACCAAGTTTCTCGCTAATGGTCTTGTAGCCCAGTCTTGTACAGGTCTAAAATCCTTTCCCTGAAATACGCTCTTTGGTCTTTTTTTACACAAACTAAGGTTAAGAGTACTTTTCTTAAAGCACATAACTGACTTGTGTCTCTGAGTGTAACAATTATTGCTGGCTGGTTGGGAATCAAATACTATAATCCCCTGTTTATCGCGGTTAATTGATGGTAATGTATTTTCCATAGAAATCATTCAATATTTTCATTGCTGTTTACTAACTTCCAAATACACAACACCCTTTAGTCACCTTTACAGTCTTTTAATCCAATATAGTAATGCTACTTGAGGCTCAGCCAATCAGTGGCCACAATACTGAACATTGTAATCTGATTGGTTTGGTCTTATTTAGCGGTATTGATATTTTGGTAACACTTTAGTATGGGGAACATATTCACCATTAATTAGTTGCTAATTAAAGTAACAAAGACTTCATTTTGAGTTATTTGGACACTAGGGGAACATATAAGGGTTAGGGTTACTTATAAGCAATAATTCTGAGGTTATTGAGGGAAGACTCTTAGTTAATGGCTTACTGGTTGTATAATAAGGCCATGCAGGATAAGGCATTAATAAGTACTTAATAATGACTAATTAAGAGCCAATATGTTACTAATTTGCATGTTAATAAGCAACTAATTAATCGATGTTTTTTGTTCATTCAGCCATTTTTATGATTGGAAATGCTTAATTCATAATAAAAAATGTTGTAGAATATGCTTAAAAAAACCGATGATTATTATTATGATTATTTCTGCATTTATTGTTGATATTCTGTAGCTATCAAAAATATCATACAAATTATGTACTGTATGTGTCTTTGTAAAAAAGCTTTTTTCCTGTTGTGCATGATGGGTAGTAAAATATTATTCTAAAGAAATTTAGTGTTTTTTCAAATATGAACATGGAGTGCTGTGCAAAAGTTTTAGGTTTCCCTAATTGTAATTTGACATAGTAAAGCATTCAATAGAAGACAATTAGCAATTTGAAAACAGTTTCTACCTAATTTTGTGGAGAGTCTGCACACGGCTCAGAGAAGAATCCATGTTGCGTCGATGCTCTGAAAACAGAGATTATTGCATGTGTTAATACAGCTTGAGTCACTTTGGCATTGTTAGTCATACTTCATGAGTTTGTAAGTCGTCTGCAAACTAACTGATGGACAGTCAAAGACAAACACACTCCACAGTCATGCTTCAAAAACTAAAATATTCACAATTCAGCTTTGCCTGATATCTCTGTATCACTAATAAATAAATAGACTGCAAAAGTTAATGCTTTTTATATAAATACATAACTTTAAATAGTAAAAACCAGATAAACTGATCTGGTCTCTTCATTTTGATCTGTATCTATCTTCAGATGTAACATATGCAGAGGTGGGTAGAGTAGCCAGAAATTGTACTCAAGTAAGAGTACTGTTACTTTAGAGATTTATTACTCAAGTAAAAGTAAGGATTAGTCACCCAAATATTTACTTGAGTAAAAGTAAAAAGTATGTTGTGAAAAAACTACTCAAGTACTGAGTAACTGATGAGTAACATACACACTCATATCATATATATATATATATATATATATATATATATATATATATATATATATATATATATATATATATATATATGTGTGTATATATATATACATACATATACATTGATATATACAGTATATAATTTATATGTATTTATTTTGCTGTTTTTGTTTACATGTTAAAGGTGTTTTAATGAATATACATGCATGTTTAACATATAGATTCTTTTCTTTCATGAAGACAAGAATATAAGTTGGTGTATTACCTGATTCTGATGACTTGCATTGATTGTAATCAGACAGTAGTGCTGATAACGTCCACGTTTTCAAATGGAGGAGAAGAAAAGTTCCTTCTTTCTGTCTAATACCACATGAAAGTGGTGGGTTTTTGGCATCTTATTTGTCCACCTTCCATATTCGTTTTTATACACTTTACAATAAATATATTGGCTTCAAACTCCTTAGCTTGCTAGCTTGTTTGGCTTTCGGAGACTCTTGTTTTGAAAGCGCAGGCGCGATGGAGCGGCACTTTTATTGTGAAGACAGGAACGTCCTCATATGCGGTCAGTCTTTAGGCTTTTGACGGGATGTCCGGTTGAAATAAAAAAGTATCTTTTTTCCTTCACACTTTTGATTGATTGATTGATTGGAACTTTTATTATTAGATTGCACAGTACAGTACACATTCCGTACAATTGACCACTAAATGGTAACACCCCAATAAGTTTTTCAACTTGTTTAAGTCAGGTCATGTGACCACCTGGCTCTGTTTGATTGGTCCAACGTCACCAGTGACTGCATCTGATTGGTGGAACGAAGTGAAACGTCACCAGTAAGGCAGGCACTTTGAAGGTCTGTCTGACAGACCAAAACAAACAAAGCGTGCATTAACAGATGGATAAAAATTAGTAGCGAGTAGCAAGCTGAATGTAGATAAAAGTAGCCGAGTAAAAGTAGCGTTCCCTCTCTATAAATATACTTAAGTAAAAGTAAAAGTATGTTGCATTAAAACTACTCTTAGAAGTACAATTTATCCCAAAAGTTACTCAAGTAGATGTAACGGAGTAAATGTAGCGCGTTACTACCCACATCTGAACATATGTTATGGTTGCTCAAGACACATTTATGCTTCACTAATTGCAGTTAAATGTAATGAATGTATTTTTTTTCTGTTATGGTAATTTGTCACACTTCTCTCTCCTACAGATTAGTGCTGCAACCATCAGTTGTCCCGAACAGCGCCTCTCTTTTGGGATTCTCTCTTAAAAACCAAATTGTGAATCTCTGGACACATGTCACAGGTATTATTCCTCACAAGCTTTTTCAAGAGAGAAAAATATCCACATCTCCCCTCTCTCTACTACTGCTGTTCACATTGACATTTAAGTGAATGTTTTTTTTTGGCTATACTCCAGTAAAACACGTATGTCGACAAACTCATAAAGTCCTGATCAATCGTGTTCTTCTTATTACTAAATAATAATAATTTCAACAACATACAATTTGAGACCCAAAGAGGTTGTTTCTCTAAATAATAGGTCCGTTTTTGTTTACATGTAGTATTGTTAGGTTCCTCGTTATCGCCAAGCAGCATGAAACAGCAACGACAAAACTGCTGTCGAGTCACACAGCATTAAAACACGTGAATTCCTTCCTTAAAAAGGTTCATCATATATTCTTCTCGAATATACTTTTCACTTTTTTCTGATAAGACAAGATTTCTGTTTAATATATTTTACTGTCATCTGCAGTCTTCTACAGAAAGTTCACCTGACCACAGTGAAACATTGTCTATCACAGGGGTGTCAAACTCATTTTATTTCGGGGGCCAGATGGAGAAAAATCTTGAGAAAAAAATGTGTCTGGGGGCCGGTATATCTATTTTTAGGAACACTAATATAAAACCTCACAATAATGTCTGATTTAATGCTAAAAACATTATGACAGACCACCTTAAAAATGGAATGGAATTTAACATTTTTTTACTGAATGAGACACCCAGAATGTACATGAAAATAAAGAATGTGGGGTTTACAATATTAACTATGAAGGATAAAACACTGAATATTGACAACATATGAACGTCACACCCACTCTCCATCCACATATTTTACAATCAAGCGAAACGCAAAAAAAGTGCAACAAACACCGCAAAATATGAACGCGAAGGGTAAAAAAAACCCCCCACTTACAATCTGATACATCTGATATATCACTAAGCATTAGAACTTTGTCGTAAAAGTATCCTTCTGTGTCTGTCCCTAGCACCCGCATTTCAGGCTGACCGCTCTGTGGAAACGCTCCCCACCCACACTGCTTGGAGCCTCGTCTGATTAGATTACCATAGTAACTAATTAGACTACCATAGTAACTAGTTAGATTACCATAGTAACTAATTAGATTACCATAGTAACTAGTATATCATGCAAAAGTGCAGATTCCAACCATTGAAATACTTTGTATAGTTCAAGACTTACGGTCATTAGAAAACATCACTGCACATCATGGGCAGCTACAGTTTCCATCTTAAATATCTAAAACAAAAACCGTATTTTTCGGAGTATAAGTCGCTCCGGAGTATAAGCCGCACCGGCCGAAAATGCATAATAAAGAAGGAAAAAAACATATATAAGTCGCACTGGTGTATAAGTCGCATTGTTTGGGGAAATGTATTTGATAAAAGCCAACACCAAGAATAGACATTTGAAAGGCAATTTAAAATAAATAAAGAATAGTGAACAACAGGCTGAATAAGTGTACGTTATATGAGGCATAAATAACCAACTGAGAACGTGCCTGGTATATTAACGTAACATATTATGGTAAGAGTCATTCAAATAACTATAACATATAGAACATGCTATACGTTTACCAAACAATCTGTCACTCCTAATCGCTAAATCCCATGAAATCTTATACGTCTAGTCTCTTACGTGAATGAGCTAAATAATATTATTTTATATTTTACGGTAAGGTGTTAATAATTTCACACATAAGTCGCTCCTGAGTATAAGTCGCACCCCCGGCCAAACTATGAAAAAAACTGCGACTTAAAGTCAGAAAAATACGGTATTTGGGCATGCGTCCCCCGGGCCTTAATTTGCCCAGGTCTGCTGTAATGGTAGCCACAAAATATTGAGTGACTTTAAGGTAACAATTTAGACATTAATGGTTGTGTGTTGAGAGGACAGTACATTTACAGAAGCTGTACACCGACTACCGTTTTTTTTCGGAGTATAAGTCGCTCCGAAGTATAAGTCGCACCGGCCGAAAATGCACAATAAAGAAGGAAAAAAACATATATAAGTCGCACTGGAGTATAAGACGCATTTTTGGGGGAAATTTATTTGATAAAAGCCAACACCAAGAATAGACATTTGAAAGGCAATTTAAAATAAATAAAGAATAGTGAACAACAGGCTGAATAAGTGTACGTTATATGAGGCATAAATAACCAACTGAGAACGTGCCTGGTATGTTAACGTAACATATTATGGTAAGAGTCATTTAAATAACTATAACATATAGAACATGCTATACATTTACCAAACAATCTGTCACTCCCGATCGCTAAATCCCATGAAATCTTCTTCCCCGGTGTCACCTCTGGTATGCGCCCCGCTAGCGTCCTTTCTTTCTGCTGCTCGATTGCCGTTCTCTGCTGCTTATTTCACTACGTCCAGCTTGTGATCTGCAGTATATGATTATCCTTTTCGTTGCCAGTTTTGTTCAGTCCTTCTCAGTTTTTATAAGTTACTGCCAATGTTGATGTGATCCATTTTAGTAGCTACGGCAGTACTATATAGCAGTTAGCATCCTATTACCCACAATGCACTTCTGCCATGACCCTCCCCTGCCAAATTCTGCCATTTGCTTCGTCGCTCACGCGAATGAGCTAAATAATATTATTTGATATTTTAAGGTAATGTGTTAATAATTTCACACATAAGTCGTTCATGAGTATAAGTCGCACCCCAAACTATGAAAAAAACTGCGACTTATAGTCCGAAAAATACTCTACATTGTATCAAACAGTCATTTCTTCAGTGTTGTCCCATTTGTAAAAATTGATTGATAGATTGATTGAAACTTGTATTAGTAGATTGCACAGTACAGTACATATTCCGTACAATTGACCACTAAATGGTAACACCCGAATACGTTTTTCAACTTGTTTAAGTCGGGGTCCACGTAAATCAATTCAAGGTAAAATATGACTTTTGTGAGGTACTGTACATACTGTTTAATATTATGTCGTATTGTACTGATCACACCACAGAGGTAGTTGATATAATTATGTTTTATTAGATACGGGAGTTCCTAACACAATTTTACTCTTCATGGGTTTTCCATTGAGTTTTCCAGTGATTCTGACTTATCTACAGGCTATGCAGGTCTCGGGACGTTTTCAATTCAACACCGTGTGTTCTCATTTTCAGGTAGAGCAGGAGATCTCACTTGTACAAAGAAAGATGTCTGACCTGGAGTTAGTCCTGCAGCAGAAGGACAACGAGTTAAAGGCCTCAGAAAGTCAAAGGACGATCCTAGAACAGGACCTGGCAACCTACATCTCAGAATGCAGTGTAAGCAGATGCAGTGCAGGCGCTACAAAGAATTGCAAGCTACATTTATGGACTTTGTCCATGTCTTGCTTTGCAGAGTCTAAAGCGTAGCTTGGAACAAGCTCGTATGGAAGTGACACAAGAGGATGACAAAGCTTTGCAGCTCCTCCACGACATCCGAGAGCAAAGTAACAAGCTTCAGGAAATCAAAGAGCAGGTACGAGGACGTCTTTCAACGTCGGTTTGTCACATTGTTAATTTTTTTCAAGTTTAGATTCTTACCATTTGGCTCGCAACCCGTTTTTAGTTGATCACATAATGACCCACATTGGATTGGTTTAAAGGGGAACATTATCACAATTTCAGATATAATGGTTTGGCTCACTTTAAAACTTGCTCTTTTTTCACATTTTTAAAGGGGAACATTATCACAATTTCAGAATGGTTAAAACCATTAAAAAATCAGTTCCCAGTGGCTTATTATATTTTTCGAAGTTTTTTTCAAAATTTTACCCATCACGCAATATCCCTAAAAAAAGCTTCAAAGTGCCTGATTTTAACCATCGTTATAAACACCCGTCCATTTTCCTGTGACGTCACATAGTGATGCCGACACAAACAAACATGGCGGAAAGAACAGCAAGCTATAGCGACATTAGCTCGGATTCAGACTCGGATTTCAGCGGCTTAAGCGATTCAACAGATTACGAATGTATTGAAACGGATGGTTGTAGTGTGGAGGCAGGTAGCGAAAATGAAATTGAAGAAGAAACTGAAGTTATTGAGCCATATCGGTTTGAACCGTATGCAAGCGAAACCGACGAAAACGACACGACAGCCAGCGACACGGGAGAAAGCGAGGACGAATTCAGCGATCGCCTTCTAACCAACGATTGGTATGTGTTTGTTTGGCATTAAAGGAAACTAACAACTATGAACTAGGTTTACAGCATATGAAATACATTTGGCAACAACATGCACTTTGAGAGTGCAGACAGCCCAATTTTAATCAATTAATATATTCTGTAGACATACCCTCATCCGCGCTCTTTTCCTGAAAGCTGATCTGTCCAGTTTTGGAGTTGATGTCAGCCGGCCAGGGAAGCTAGGGTCGATAGGGGGTTTAGCTCGCTCGTCTGCGGGAACAAACTGCCGCCATTGCTTGCCGTGCTAGCGAGGTCCTTTGTCCCTGAATTGTTCACACACTCCGGCAGATTCAATGGGGGTCTGGCGGCAGATTTCTTTGACTTTATCGTTGGAAATGCATCTGCTTTGAGTGTCGCAGGATATCCACACATTCTTGCCATCTCTGTCGTAGCATAGCTTTCGTCGGTAAAGTATGCGGAACAAACGTCCAATTTCTTGCCACTTTCGCATCTTTGGGCCACTGGTGCAACTTGAATCCGTCCCTGTTCGTGTTGTTACACCCTCCGACAACACACCGACGAGGCATGATGTCTCCAAGGTACGGAAAACAGTCGAAAAAACGGAAAATAACAGAGCTGATTTGACTCGGTGTTTGAGAAAATGGCGGATTGCTTCCCGATGTGACGTCACAACGTGACGTCATCGCTCCGAGAGCGATTGTTAGAAAGGCGTTTAATTCGCCAAAATTCACCCATTTAGAGTTCGGAAATCGGTTAAAAAAATATATGGTCTTTTTTCTGCAACATCAAGGTATATATTGACGCTTACATAGGTCTGGTGATAATGTTCCCCTTTAAGCATCTTTAATATACAAACTGGCGCAGGGTGGAAAAAAGTTTGGACACTTTGGACGTACTGTACCATTAGGTGAAGAAAATAGTCCTTGTAACATACATACATACATATGTTTGTAATGTAACATACAGGAACCAAGAAACATTAACGGCGTGGCTCGGTTGGTAGAGCGGCCGTGCAAGCGACCTGAGGGTCCTGGTTTGATCCTCCAAGTCACGTCCGTTGTGTCCTTGAGCAAGACACTTCACCCTTGCTCCTGATGGGTTGTGGTTAGGGCCTTGCATGGCAGCTCCCGCCATTAGTGTGTGAATGTGTGTAATAATGAGTGAATGTGGAAATAGTGCCAGAGCGCTTTGAGTACCTTGGAGGTAGAAAAGCGCTAAACAAGTGCAAAACCCAAAACCAGTGAAGTTGGCACGTTGTGTAATTCGTAAATAAAAACAAAATACAATGATTTGCAAATCTTTTTCAACTTATATTCAATTAAATAGTCTGCAAAGACGATCTTTAATGTTCACACTGAGAAACTTAATTTGTTTTGCAAATAATCATGAACTTAGAATTTAATGGCAGCAACACATTGCAAAAAAGTTGTCACAGGGGCATTTTTACCACTGTGTTACATGGCCTTTCCTTTTAACAACACTCAGTAAACGTTTGGGAACTGAGGAGACACATTATTTCCTATTGTTGCTTGATGTACAGCTTAAGTTGTTCAACAGTCCGGGGGTCTCCGTTGTGGTATTTTAGGCTTCATAATGCGCCACCTATTTTCAATGGGAGACTGGTCTGGACTACAGACAGGCCAGTCCAGTACCCGCACTCTTTTACTATGAAGCGACCCTGTTATAACACGTGGCTTGGCATTGTCTTGCTGAAATAAGCAGGGGCGTCCATGATAACGTTGCTTGGATGGCAACATATGTTGCTCCAAAACCTGTATGTACCTTTCAGCATTAATGGTGCATTCACAGATGTGTAAGTTACCCATGACTTGCACAGATATTGGCTTTTGAACTTTGCGCCTATAACAATCCGGATGGTTCTTTTCCTCTTTGGTCCGGAGGACACGACGTCCGCAGTTTCCAAAAACAATTTGAAATGTGGACTCGTCAGACTTCAGAACACTTTTCCACTTTGCATCAGCATACCTGCCAACTACTCCGGTTTTCCCGTAATTAGTACGGTTTTCATCAACCTATTCCGGGTTACGGTTGCAGTGATAAAAAATACGGTTTTTCATTAATTACAATTTATTTTATTTTTTTAAAGTTTTATTCACGAAATCGCGTAACAACAATCACAATCGACACTGCTTCCCATTCCGAATGCCATGCGCGAGGCTATTTATAGCACCGCTGCCAAGCACGAGGCACCTGTTGCCCATTGTTTCCAAACGAGCGAACAATCATGGAATCAGCCGGAGAAAAATCGCAAACGAGTCTTAAACCGAAAAGAAAACTGCAGTCATTCCGTGAAGAATATTCAAAAGCCTATCCGGGAATAATTATCCGTTCCAAAAAGGGTGAAAACTACGCGAATTGCACCTTGTGCAGACAAGATTTTTCGATCGGACACGGAGGAATTAGCGATGTAAAAGACCACGTTGGGACAAAAAAACACAAGTCTAATGCCGTTGCTAAATTTGGATTTTAGCCACAAAAAGGTAATGACACCAATGTTATCTATTGGAATTGTTTAGTATTGTTATACTGTTAAAAGTGTTTATACTATTTATGCTTTCAAGTCCAAGTTGAAGAAATCTTGTTAAATGTTGACAGCATAACTACCAAAATACAGAAGTATGTCCTTAATATTTTTGCAGTGCTATTTCTGTTGAAAAGTTAAAATGATTACATTAGAGATGTTCAAGTGTCTGATGGCTTAAATTAATTTTCATTAATTTTTCATATTTTGAATTCTTTTGAAAGGCTTACAAAAAAACTACATTTGAATTGTAATTCCATGCTATTGACAGGACTATTAATTTTAATGAAGTTAGCTTACCATGTTTACAGTATGATAATTGTGATAGAAATGTGAATTTTAGGCACAGAATATTTTTTACAATTGAACAAGGCAGTAGATTATACAAGCTTGAACAGAAAGTTAATAATGACACCAATTTTTTTTTTAATGGAATTGTTTAGTACTGTTTTACCATTTGTTTACTGTAAAAAGTGTTTATACTGTTTATACTTTCAATTAACAAATTGAAGTCTTGTGAAAGGTTGACAGGATAACTGGCATTAACTGTCAAAATAATTTCAAACTATTGAAGTTAGCTTACAGAATAAACATGTCAATCAACCCATATGATTTTTGCTGTAATATTTTTGTTTTGAAAAGTCACTGTGACTGATAGAAAAGTGATGGTTTTAGCAACATTTTAACCTGTCTGAATGCAATCAATCATAAATGGCTTTGGCTTTGCATAGGAGAGTTTTAACTTGCACTTACAGATGTAGCCACAAACTGTAGTTACTGACAGTGGTTTTCTGAAGTGTTTCTGAGCCCATGGGGTGATATCCTTCACACACTGATGTCGCTTTTTGATTCAGTACCGCCTGAGGGATCCAAGGTCCTTAACATCATCGCTTATGTGCAGTGATTTCTCCAGATTCTCTGAACCTTTTGATGGTATTACGGACCGTAGATGGTGAAATCCCTAAATTCCTTGCAATAGCTTGTTGAGAAATGTTGTTCTTAAATTGTTCAACAATTTGCTTGGGCATTTGTTGACAAAGTGGTGACCCTCGCCCCATCCTTGTTTGTGAATGACTGAGCATTTCATGGAAGATGCTTTTATACCCAATCATGGCACCCACCTGTTCCCAATTAGCCTGTTCACCTGTGGGATGTTCCAAATAAGTGTTTGATGAGAATTCCTCAACTTTATCAGTCTTTTTTGCCACTTGTGCCAGCTTTTTTGAAACATGTTGCAGGCATCAAATTCCAAATGAGCTAATATTTGTAAAAAATAACGTTTTCCAGTTTGAACATTAAGTATCTTGTCTTTTTGCTTTATTCAATTGAATATAAGTTGAAAAGGATTTTCAAATCATTGTTTTCTTTCTTAATTTACCATTTACACATCGTGCCAACTTCACTGCTTTTGGGGTTTGTATAACCTATTTACTTTTTCAAGAACAATGTATATTAACTGTCCATGCTGCTTTTAATTCAAATTCAAATGTGCTCTGTGAGCAAAACCCATGCGTTTTGGGTTATGTAACATAGCTGAAACCATCCCAGTACACAACTGAAGCTGTCACATTGACAGTAATGGATAACAGACCAGCAGTATCTACAAATCCCTACTCAGCAGTATGCACTTAAAAAAAAAAAATTATAAAAAAAAATCAATTTAAATCAACGGTTTTAGAAAAAGCAGCCTCTTTTTCTCAGCCTACTAAAGCGCTGGTTACCAAGCAGTGAATACGCTGTGCAATGGTTGCTATGGAGATGAGAGCCAAATACCTACGAGTGAAGAGCTGATGCAGTGGGCAGACTGTTGTGATGAAATGCTGGGTCCTTGGTTCATTTCGTTTCAGCAATCTGAAACCCGTGATTTCTGTATTGCATCCTATCCTAACAAGACTTTTTTTTGGGTCAGATTTTGGATTTTAATCTAATGCAATGTACAGTACGTACAATTGCAGCGCATAATCTGAAGTTTTATGATCTTTACCTGCATTTTATGCATTTTCTTTCCAGTGTTCAAGAACAGAGAGGTTTTCTAGCACCATGAGTGAGGTTAGTTGTGTAGGAGTATAATCATTTTTCTCTTGATTGAGTTTCTGATAGTGATGTGCGATACCACTCATTTTCTTTCCAATTCAATGCCGAGTACAATTCAGGCTGGTATCGACGATACCTATCCGGTACCGACATGTTGTACAATGTGTCTGCTAAAATTTTGCATTTATATTTGCAAATAATAACATATCTATTGTTGCGTTTGGACCAGTTGTTCCTCCCAGGGAATTCAAGTTTCTGGTCGTCGCTCCCAAGCTCTTTACAACACTTAAAGCTGAGTAAAAAACCCACCAGAGACAGAATAGGTATTTTGTATATATTTGCAAAGTTTTGTAAATATAAATGAGACCAGTCCAGCATAGAACATTCAATCACGCAGCTAAGATGGTCTGCCCTCAGAAATGGAAACCTTCTATTCTATAAAGTCTCTCTCCCTCCCTCCCTCGCTGTCTTGTCTTTTCAACCCAAACACATGCCCATTGTCCTCCGCACCTGGACATAAGAATAGATAAGAAGGAGTATCTCTCTTTCTTACATTCCACACTCAAGGTTAGCACACAGTATTTGCAGACAACCAAAAGACCACAATTGGAAGAAAAACACTAGCTGTTTTGTAATATGATTATGAAATTAAAGAAGTAACACTTAAATACGGATATATGTAAATATCTGCCTCCGACACTATCTAAAAAAAACAACAACAGTAAAATATAAGAAAAAGAGCAAAATATCTGAATTAAATGGGGAAAAGCTGAATTTTTAAAAACTAATAATGACTAATAATCTACTCAGTCACCTATCACCAAAATGTGCCCCCCATACTTGAATTTCCAGTATGGAGCTCATACCGTATTTTTCGGAGTGTAAGTCGCACCGGCCGAAAATGCATAATAAAGAAGGGAAAAAACATATATAAGTCGCACTGGAGTATAAGTTGCATTTTTGGGGGAAATTTATTTGATAAAACCCAACACCAAGAATAGACATTTGAAAGGCAATTTAAAATAAATAAAGAATAGTGAACAACAGGCTGAATAAGTGTACATTATATGAGGCATAAATAACCAACTGGTATGTTAACGTAACATATTATGGTAAGAGTCATTCAAATAACTATAACATATAGAACATGCTATACGTTTACCAAACAATCTGTCACTCCTAATCGCTAAATCCCATGAAATCTTATACGTCTAGTCCAGGGGTCGGCAACCCGCGGCTCTAGAGCCGCATGCGGCTCTTTAGCGCCGCCCTAGTGGCTCTCTGGAGCTTTTTTAAAAATGTATGAAAAATGGAAAAAGATGAAGGGAAAAAAAATCTATTTTTTGTTTTAATATGGTTTCTGTAGGAGGACAAACATGACACAAACCTCCCTAATTGTTACAAAGCACACTGTTTATATTAAACATGCTTCATTGATTCGAGTATTTGGCGAGCGCCGTTTTGTCCTACTAATTTTGGTGGTCCTTGAACTCACCGTAGTTTGTTTACATGTATAACTTTCTCCGACTTTCTAGGACGTGTTTTAAGCCACTTCTTTTCCTGTCTCATTTTGTCCACCAAACTTTTAACGTTGTGCATGAAAGGTGAGTTTTGTTGATGTTATTGACTTGTATGGAGTGCTAATCAGACATATTTGGTCACTGCATGACTGCAAGCTACTCGATGCTAACATGCTATTTAGGCTAGCTATATGTACATATTGCATCATTATGCCTCATTTGTAGCTATATTTGAGGTCATTTAGTTTCCTATAAGTCCTCTTAATTCAATTTATATCTCATGACACACTATCTGTATGTAATATGGCTTTTAATTTTTTGCGGCTCCAGACAGATTTGTTTTTGTATTTTTGGTCCAATATGGCTCTTTCAACATTTTGGGTTGCCGACCCCTGGTCTAGTCTCTTACGTGAATGAGCTAAATAATATTATTTGATATTTTACGGTAATGTGTTAATAATTTCACACATATGTCGCTTATGAGTATAAGTCGCACCTCCGGCCAAACTATGGAAAAAAACTGCGACTTATAGTCCGAAAAATACGGTAGTTTCCTAATGAAGCCCAAGCTTGACGCTCCTCTACTTTCTCCTGCTCCGCTTGCTGCAGCAACAACAAACACAACTCCAGACGCTCCTCTTCGTTTTATATCGTTTACTTGTCAACTTAATCATTCAAAAACGTAAAACAATAACGATGTGGGAACAAATGAAAGGCAAAATAAAGCGAGTTTGTTGCAGTAAGAAAGAGTTAGAAAAAATTAAGAGTAAGGTCAAAAAACTGTGTGGCTCGATTCCACCATACCTGACTGCCATTACCCATAATACTTTGTGTCCAAAACCATCTTACCACACAGATCCTTCTGCCACATATGCAATTAAACAGTTACATAATCTTCACTGTGTTAAAGCAGTATAAAATAGTATGTCATCAAATTATTCAGACAAATGTAATAATTACAAATAAAGAGTACCTTATAATTATTCTAAACATGCAATATACTGTACCTGTATACATTTTCATATTATGCAAATAAAGTAAATAGTCCCATTTTGGCTGAATAAACATAAAGCACCTTCCATAAAATGTAAATTAACTTAAATAGCATTTAGGCGGTGTCATGTACAAAATGAGGGGGAAGACACTGGAAACAAATAAAATTAAAGGCAGTTAAACAATATTGACATCAAATAAACACCAATATATATACACTGCAAAAAGTCAGTGTTCAAAAACAAGAAAAAAAAAATACAAAAATTAGGGGTATTTTATTTGAACTAAGCAAAATGATCTGCCAATAGAACAAGAAAATGTGGCTTGTCAAGACTTTCCAAAACAAGAAAAAATAGCTAACTTCAATGAACCCAAAAATACCTTAAAATAAGTATATTGTCACTAATAACAAGTGCACTTTTCTTGGTAGAAAAAAACCCCAGACCTTTTTGCTCAATATGTTGAAAAATATTCTTAAATGAAGTAAATGCTAGTGCCATTATCTTGACATAATGATATGCGCTCGGCATTACATTTCTTGAAACCAGCAAACTTATACCAAAAACGAATTTATTGTTCTTAATGGAAAGGCAACAAGGCAACCGCTTGTTACTCTCGGGGTCTCCTAGTTGCTCAGGCAAATCATATGGTCTAAAAATGCATTTTTCCATCGATAACATGACATCATCGCGCCAAGTGCGTGCTCTTTCAGTCAATTAGTGCGCATATATACAGCCTGGCCCCCGGCCAAAAAATGTTTTATTGTAATTTTGAAGAATTCATCTGAATGTGCATGCATTTCTGTTCAAAATAGTTTGAAATGTCACATGTTAAATGTTTAAATATTAACTGTCCGTTTACTGTACTGTGCCAACTGTACTACTATATGAGTACGTATTTTATATTGTTTCATTGAACATAAAACAGCAAAGTCCATTTGGCTGTCACCGTTTTAATTTTGAGACAAAATTGTGTCAAAGTCACGATTTGTTTTTTCATGCTTGAAATAGAAATTATTACTTTAAAAAAGTAGTGTTATACTTGTGAGTGTTGATGACACAGCTTTGCAACAGTTGATGTTCTAGTTTCAAGCATGTTTTACTCAATATAGGTCATAAAATCTTAGCTACAAGCTGTAATATCTTACTGAGATAATTTAGGACCAAAACCCTTAAAACAAGTAAAACACTCTAACATACAATCTGCTTAGTGAGAAGAATTATCTTATCAGACAGAAAATAAGCAAATATCACCCTTATTTGAGATATTTCATCTTACTTAGATTTCAGTTTTTGCAGTGTATTGGAATGAAATGCAAAACATTTGTCCCACGTAGCAGACATTAACAAACCTCATTTTTATATTGACGGAAATCAATAAATGTGAACATATGTGAATCCTATGGAACTTTCATACCAGTGTTAACTTTGCAGCATTGACAGTTTCTCATCGCCTTCTTTCTCCCTGTGGTTTGCTCACACAGCTGTGCACTGACTTTCAAGTCAGCCAGAACAAAAAAGAATGTTTGTAAAAGTTTAAAAATAATGTCAATTAAATAAAAGTACTGGCAAAAGGCCTATTGATGCACCCTGGAAGAAACATAGGGTTTTTAGACAAGACTTTTGTTTTGTTTTAAATAAGCTGAATTATTTCATAAAGCATACTTGCGCATGCACACATAAACATGCACAATACTATTTAACTATATGGTGCATTCTAACAAATTAGTTCAATGTTCTCGCCTTTCCCACCTATACCATAATTGATGTCCCCAAATGACCATTGCTGGAGAAATACTATACAGAAGCACATTTACACATCATTAGCATGATAAAATAGAACATTCCCATGGAAGCTTTGAATTGGCCTACTTTCTGTGTTGTAAACCTCTGGCCTTGTTTGCATTTGGTCTTTACTATTTTTTTTTTACCATTTCTTGTCAAATATAAAAGTAAAAATGCTAGTCATGTTAATAGCTACAATTCTAAAAGCTTGCACACACACACACACACACACACACACACACACACACACATATATATATATATATAAATTGTTTATATATATATATATTGTTTATATGTGTTAATATTGTTGTATATATATATATATATATATATATATATATATATTGTTTATATGTGTTAATATTGTTGTATATATATATATATATATATATATATATATTGTTTATATGTGTTAATATTGTTTTATATATATATATATATATATATATATATATATATATATATATATATATATATATATATATATGGTAACACTTTTGTATGGGGAACATATTCTAAGTAACAAAGACTTAATTTAGAGTTATTTGGACACTAGGGGAACATACCGTATAGGGGTTAGGGTTACTAATAAGCAATAATTCTGAGGTTATTGAGGGAAGACTCTTAGTTAATGGCTTACTGCTTGTATAATAAGGCCATGCAGAATAAGGCATTAGTAAGTACTTAATAATGACTAATTAGGAGCCAATATGTTACTAATTGTGCATCTTAATAAGCAACTAATTAATGGTGAATATGTTCTCCGTACTAAAGTGACCATGTATATATATATATATATATATATATATATATATATATATATATATATATATATATATATATATATATATATATATATATATATATATAAATTGTTGCGTTTGTACCAGATGTTCCACCAAGGGAATTTAAGTTACTGGTCAATCCCAAGTTCTTTTGATGACACATAAGATGAGTTTAAATTATCACCAGAACAGAATAGGTATTTTGTCATTTATTTTCAAAGCTTTGAAGATAGAGACCAGCCCAGGACAACACATTCAATTGTATATATATATATATATATATATATATATATATACATATATATACATATATATACACACACACACACACACACACACACACACACACACACACACACACACACACACACAGTTGAACAGGGGTTGGTGCGTGTGCCTCGCAATAAGAAAGCCCTGGGTTTGATCCCCGGGCTTGGGGTCTTCCTGTTAGGAGTTTGCATGTTCTCCTTGTGACTCCCGAAATAAAAACAAAGAACATGTGCAGTTTATTATCGTTGCAAAGAGGTTAGATAACATGCAGAAAGCAAACTCTGACTCATATTATATTGCAAATTAATTACAAAACTGAGCACTCCAATATTTATTTAAATCACATTGTGTTTATGCTTTCTTTCATCCAAACAAACTGTGTCTTGCTTTCCATTCTACCTAAGTTATTTTGGCAATTTCTCCTGCTGCTGTCAGATTCACTTGTCGTATTGCGTGTCAGCCGAGGATCAGTGCCAGACTCGGGACGCACGCATGTACTGATGTGCCATGTAACCTGATGTCCTGTAATTAGATCAACTAGGCTGTGACCAATGGCTTTTTAACTGTGACCCGTTCACTTTCACTTTCACTCTCAGCATTCCTTTCTACAGAATTGACAGACATAAACTGGCTTGCAATAGCGTCTTTTTTATTATCTGCAAAATTGCAGAACCGTTTTTCATCCTGTTGGGTTTAAATTCAGTGAGCAGCATTGCTTATGGATGAGGTTGCTCACATGAATACTGGAACAGCTTCTCACAGAAATAATTCATTCAACAGGATTAGGGTCAAACAACACTTGGACCAACGGTAACCCTGTTTAAGCACTTATATTTACTGCTGTAGCAAAAGTTTTTTGTACAAATAAACGTTTGTACAAATGAGCAGATTTTACCTCTAACTAGAGATGTCCGATAATGGCTTTTTTGCCGATATCCGATATTCCAATATTGTCCAACTGTTAATTACCGATACCGATATATACAGTCGTGGAATTAACACATTATTATGCCTAATTTTGTTGTGATGCCCCACTGGATGCATTAAACAATGTAACAAGGTTTTCCAAAATAAATCAACTCAAGTTATGGAAAAAAAAATGCCAACATGGCACTGCCATATTTATTATTGAAGTAACAAAGTGCATTCTTTTTTTTTCAACATGTCTCAAAACAGCAGCTTGGAATTTGGGACATGCTCTACCTGAGAGAGCATGAGTGAGGAGGTTGAGGTGGGCGGGATTGGGGGTTGGGGGGGGTGTCTATTGTAGCGTCCTGGAAGAGTTAGTGCTGCAAGGGGTTGTGGGTATTTTTTCTCTTGTGTTTATGTTGTGTTACGATGCGGATGTTCTCCCAAAATGTGTTTTTCATTCTTGTTTGGTGTGGGTTCACAGTGTGGCGCATATTTGTACAGTGTTAAAGTTGTTTATCCGGCCACCCTCAGTGTGACCTGTATGACTGTTGACCAAGTATGCGTGCATTCACTTGTGTGTGTGAAAAGCCGTAAATATTATGTGACTGGGCCGGCACGCAAAGGCAGTGCCTTTAAGGTTTATTGGCGCTCTGTACTTCTCCCTACGTCCGTGTACACAGCGGCGTTTTAAAAAATCATAAATTTTACTTTTTGAAACCGATACCGATAATTTTGAAACCAATACCGATAATTTCCCATATTACATTTTAAAGCATTTATCGGCCGATATTATCGGACAACTCTACCTCTAACAAATGCTAAAAATCTGCTCATATCCGGATATTCTGTATTTTTTTATTATTTAACTCACAGGAGTTTTGACGTGCAGGCAAAGCATAATAAATCCAAACTTCAATCTGCATGAGGAGTAGGGGTGAATGATAAATATCGGACAGATGATTTATCAGGTCTATATGAGGCATTATTCATACCGTTAAATCCAAAAACATTAAAACATAGCTAAAAAACATTGTAATGAGGTGAGATTATCCGTACCAGGGTGAGCGAATCCAGCACCCCTTTTCCCTACTCATTCTGTAAACCAGCGGTACCGATCCGTGGATCGATTGGTACCGGGCCGCACAAGAAATAAAAAAAAATATATATATACAATTTTTTAAATTTTTTTTTAATTAAATCAACATAAAAAACACAAGATACACTTACAATTAGTGCACCAACCCAAATAACCTCCCTCTCCCATTTACACTCATTCACACTCATTCGCACAAAAGGGTTGTTTTTTTCTGTTATTAATATTCTGGTTCCTACATTATATATCAATACAGTCTGCAGGGATACAGTCTGTAAGCACACATGATTGTATTTTTTATGGGGAAAAAACTAAACAAAAAAAACACCATGAAGTGAAATAACTGAAAACATGTTTTATATTCTGGTTTCTTCAAAATAGCCACCCTTTGCTCTGATTACTGCTTTGCACACTCTTGGCATTCTCTCGATGAGCTACAAGAGGTAGTCACCTGAAAGGGTTTTCCCTTCACAGGTGTGCTCTATACTGTAAATAAGTTATTGTTTATTTGTATTGGTTTTGAAAAGTATAAAGGTATCTGCATCCGTATCGGCTTGAAAAAATATATATATCGTGGATTCCCCCAAAACAGGTGATAAAATAGGTTTTAAGATGAGCTATAGCCTGAATGCAGCTGGGATAGAGCCCCCCGTGAACCCGAGAGGGACAAGCGGTAGAAAAATGGATGGATGGATGGATGTATTAACAGTAAAGGTAAACACAAACATGTAAAAACACCAAAAACTATCCTGCATTTCAAAGGGTTAAAGGGGAACATTATCACAATTTCAGAATTGTTAAAACCATTAAAAATCAGTTCCCAGTGGCTTATTATATTTTTCGAAGTTTTTTTCAAAATTTTACCCATCACGCAATATCCCTAAAAAAAAAGCTTCAAAGTGCCTGATTTTAACCATCCGTCCATTTTCCTGTGACGTCACATAGTGAAGCCAACACAAACAAACATGGCAGAAAGAACAGCAAGCTATAGCGACATTAGCTCGGATTCAGACTCGGATTTCAGTGGCTTAAGCGAATCAACAGATTACGAATGTATTGAAACGGATGGTTGTAGTGTGGAGGCAGGTAGCGAAAACTAAATTGAAGAAGAAACTGAAGCTATTGAGCCATATCGGTTTGAACCGTATGCAAGCGAAACCGACGAAAACGACACGACAGCCAGCGACACGGGAGAAAGCGAGGACGAATTCGGCGATTGCCTTCTAACCAACGATTGGTGTGTGTTTGTTTGGCATTAAAGGAAACTAACAACTATGAACTAGGTTTACAGCATATTAAATAAATTTGGCAACAACATGCAATTTGAGAGTGCAGACAGCCCAATTTTCATCAATTAATATATTCTGTAGACATACCCTCATCCGCGCTCTTTTCCTGAAAGCTGATCTGTCCAGTTTTGGAGTTGATGTCAGCAGGCCAGGGAAGCTAGGGTAGATAGGGGGTTTAGCTCGCTCGTCTGCGGGAACAAACTGCCGCCATTGCTTGTCGTGCTACCGAGGTCCTTTGTCTCTGAATTGCTCACACACTCCGGCAGATTCAATGGGGGTCTGGCGGCAGATTTCTTTGACTTTATCGTTGGAAATGCATCTGCTTTGAGTGTCGCAGGATATCCACACATTCTTGCCATCTCTGTCGTAGCATAGCTTTCGTCGGTAAAGTGTGCGGAACAAACGTCCAATTTCTTGCCACTTTCGCATCTTTGGGCCACTGGTGCAACTTGAACCCGTCCCTGTTCGTGTTGTTACACCCTCCGACAACACACCGACGAGGCATGATGTCTCCAAGGTACGGAAAACAGTCGAAAAAACGGAAAATAACAGAGCTAATTTGACTCGGTGTTTGAGAAAGTGGCGGATTGCTTCCCGATGTGACGCCACGTTGTGACGTCATCGCTCCGAGAGCGAACATTAGAAAGGCGTTTAATTCGCCAAAATTCACCCATTTAGAGTTCGGAAATCGTTTAAAAAAATATATGGTCTTTTTTCTGCAACATCAAGGTATATATTGACGCTTACATAGGTCTGGTGATAATGTTCCCCTTTAAGCATTTTATTACTCTTTCATCCACTGACAATTTGGCCTACTTGCAGGAATATCATGCCCAACTGGAAGAGATGCGAGTTTCCATCCGTCAACTGGAGGAGGACCTATCTGCTGCCCGGCGTCGTAGCGACTTGTATGAAGCCGAACTGAAGGAGTCTCGGCAGAACAGTGAAGAATTGAAGAGGAACTACCAGCATAGATTGCAGAAGGTGTCGGACTTGTCCAGAAAAAGTACAATTTCATATCCACACAATAGAGAATACTCACTGTAAATAGTCTGTCTCTTTTTGAGTTTGTTGAGGAATGTTATAACATCTCATTATTTCAACTATTTGGAGGGTATTCAGTGACAAAAAAAAGTATTTTCACAGGCTAAAGAGCAAGGCAAAGCGGAGGCAGATGAGCAGTTCACCAAACTAGACAAGGTAATTTACTTTCTTTGTCTATGTTTATGTTAATACAGTCAAACCCGTTACAGCTTTCAATCAGTCTAAGTCCAGACTAACTCCCAAGTCCTCGTCAGAGGTGGGTAGTAACACGCTACATTTACTCCGTTACATCTACTTGAGTAATTTTTGGGATAAAGTATACTTCTAAGAGTAGTTTTAATGCAACATACTTTTACTTGAGTATATTTATAGAGAAGAAACGCTACTTTTATTCCGCTCCATTTATCTACATTCAGCTCGCTACTCGCTACTGATTTTTATCAATCTGTTAATGCACGCTTTGTTTGTTTTGGTTTGTCAGACAGACCTTCAAGTAGGATCTATCGCACGCCTGCGTTTCACCAATCAAATACAGTCACTGGTGACGTTTGACTCCGGTTCACCAATCAAATGCAGTCACTGGTGACGTTTGACTCCGTTTCACCAATCAAACAGAGCCAGGCGGTCACATGACCGCCTGGCCCTGTGACCGCCGCGGAAACATAAAGTTTCAGCGGCAAAACATAAACATTGGGGCGGCATGGCGTAGTGGGTAGAGCAACCGTGCCAGAAACCTGAGGGTTGCAGGTTCGCTCCCCGCCTCTTACCATCCAAAAACATCGCTGCCGTTGTGTCCTTGGGCGGGACACTTCACCCTTTGTCCCCGGTGCCACTCACACCGGTGAATTGAATGATAGGTGGTGGTCGGAGGGGCCGTTGGCGCAAATTGCAGCCACGCTTCCGTCAGTCTACCCCAGGGCAGCTGTGGCTATGAAAGTAGCTTACCACCACCAGGTGTGAATGATTGATGGGTTCTACATGTAAAGTGACTTTGGGTACTTAGAAAAGCGCTATATAAATCCAAGTTATTATTATTATTATTATTATAAAGTTTCAGCGGCAAAACAACATCAAGCTTAAGCTTACATGAACTCAACGTCAAATTTGAGGAAGCACATCGTGGTAAGTAACGTTAGTAGATATTTTGGCTGTCACTGTAGGCTGATATTAGCTTCCCTGCTATGAATCACTGTCAAATGTACATCGTGTGGGGACATTTATTAACGCACTGCAGCCTCATAGACACACACACACACACAGTCGAACGCACACACACGCATGCAAAGAAACACCAATCAGAAGTGCACAGTGTGTTCCCAAGTGCAGCCCACACCTATCAGTTTATGGTTTGCGTAAATGCTAGCATGTAATTTTCCTTTGTAATCTCTACCTACTGAGCCTATGGTACTGTTAAGTTATTGTGGCTCAATTTGCCTTAATTTTTATTATGTTAATGTATTATTATTTAATATATTTTATTGTTTTAATTGCTTAAGAGATATTCCTGGCTCTGAATTTGCTCATGGCTATTTTTATGTTTTTGTGCATTATTTAACAATAATAATAATAATGGATTTTATATTTGTTGCCGTCATCATTAAACGAACAGGTTACTCATCAGTTACTCAGTACTTGAGTAGTTTTTTCACAACATACTTTTTACTTTTACTTAAGTAAATATTTAAGTGACTACTCCTTACTTTTACTTGAGTAATAAATCTGTAAAGTAACAGTACTCTTACTTGAGTACAATTTCTGGCTAATCTACCCACCTATGGTCCTCGTCCATGGTGTTCTTATTATTATCAAAAAGTTGAGTTTGAAAAACAGGCTCGACTGCTTTTCAAAAAGTTTCCATTTCCATTAAAACTGTGTGAGTGTAAATGTAGACATTTGTTGTCGTATAGTTAACTTCATCATTATCGCTCGCGTGTTTTTGCAAAAGCATATTGTGGTTATGTAAAAAGACACTGGCACTTAGCAGTAACGCTTCGGGGTACGAGCAAAGGTCGTTTCTTCGGTGCCACAACTGCTGTAGTAGCTCTGAAACAAAATGCACCAATTTGTTTTATATTTATCTTTTTATTGTTAGCCACTAGAAAATAGATGGCCCAATTTGTAGGTATGTAGGTCCAAAAATCTTTTATTATCTCCCAGTGTCCCTATTATGTCTGCCAACATTTGAAAATAAGGCAAATTTTGCCGAAAATTAGGAGAAATACGATAAATTCTGGTCTTGAGAATTACACAGCCCCCATGGAGGGTTGACAGGAATTCTGCTGATACCTAGGGCCAAAATCACAAGTAAATGTGCAAGCAATTTTAGTTATGTCAACAGTTGCTTATGTTGACAGAAGTCAGCCAATCCGATTGACTCCAACAGGTTGAACTCTATTGTTCTTTTAAAGGAAGAATGTATTGAAAATAGTACTTTTATTTTCCAGACCAATGCTGAGCAGCAGACAAAGATCCAAGATCTTCAGGAGAAGCTTACTAAGGTAGACATTTCTTGTTAGAAAATGAATCATTAATCATTATGTGCACCCAAACATAATGGAGGAAAAAGCATTTTACTTTGTGAGATAAGTGTATAAAAGCTTTATCTTCTCTGACCTCATACTTAGTATGTTATTGGTTTCTCTTAAAGGCCTACTGAAATGAATTTTTTGTATTTAAACGGGGATAGCAGATCCATTCTATGTGTCATACTTGATCATTTCGCGATTTTGCCATATTTTTGCTGAAAGGATTTAGTATAGAACAACGACGATAAAGTTCGCAACTTTTGGTCGCTGATTAAAAAAAGCCTTGCCTGTACCGGAAGTAGCGTGACGTCACAAGTTGAAAGTCTCCTCACATTTCCCCATTGTTTACACCAGCAGCGAGAGCGATTGAGACCAAGAAAGCGACGATTACCCCATTAATTTGAGCCAGGATGAAAGATTCGTGGATGAGGAACGTGAGAGTGAAGTATTAGAGTGCAGTGCAGGACGCATCTTTTTTCGCTCTGACCGTAACTTAGGATTCCACACTCTCTCCTTTTTCTATTGTGGATCACGGATTTGTATTTTAAACCACCTCGGATACTATATCCTCTTGAAAATGAGAGTCGAGAACGCGAAATGGACATTCACAGTGACTTTTATCTCCACGACAATACATCGGTAAAGCACTTTAGCTACGGAGCTAACGTGATAGCATCGGGCTTAACTGCAGATAGAAACAAAATAAATAAACCCCTGACTGGAAGGATGGACAGAAAATCAACAATACTATTAAACCATGGACCTGTAACTACACGGTTAATGCTTTCCAGCCTGGCGAAGCTTAACAATGCTGTTGCTAACGACGCCATTGAATCTAACTTAGCTACGGACCTCGACAGAGCTATGATAAAAACATTAGCTCTCCACCTACGCCAACCCTTATCTGCTCATCAACACCGAAGCTCACCTGCGTTCCAGCGATCGACGGAGCGACGAAGGACTTCACCCGATCATCGATGCGGTCGGCGGCTAGCGTCGGATAGCGCGTCTGCTATCCAAGTCAAAGTCCTCCTGGTTGTGTTGCTGTAGCCAGACGCTAATACACCGATCACATCTACAGCTTTCTTCTTTGCAGTCTCCATTGTTCATTAAACAAATTGCAAAATATTCACCAACACATATGTCCAGAATACTGTGGAATTTTGTGATGAAAACTGAGCTTTTTGTATTGGATACAATGGCGTCCCAATACTTCCGTTTCAACCATCGACGTCACGCGCATACGTCATCATACCTAGACGTTTTCAACCGGAAGTTTCGCAGGAAATTTAAAATTGCACTTTATAAGTTAACCCGGCCGTATTGGCATGTGTTGCGATGTTAAGATTTCATCATTGATATATAAACTATCAGACTGCGTGGTCGGTAGTAGTGGGTTTCAGTAGGCCTTTAATTACAGGATAATATTTCATGTGTTTTCAGGATCTTAAGTCCAGTAGTACTGGTTTGGGTTATTTTATGTATATATTGAACTCTTTCATTCAAGGGTTGGTTAAAGGTCCATCATTTGTTGTTGTTTTTTTAATCCGGTTAATTTTGCTGATTGAGACCTACCTGCATTTGTTCAATAGTTTTTCGATGATTAATAAGAAAACAATTCTGGTTTGCTAAAAAGCACACTCATTATATTAAGCATTTGGTAAGAATTTTTGTGAGCTTGAGAAAGAGAGATTGTTGCTTTAATGTACTGAAAAAAAGTTGAGTAAGAGCACTAACGCTGATTGCCTCTTTTTTCCTACTGGAAATAAATGATAGCCTGATGAGTTGCATATCCTTGCAAAATGGTTATAATCATGGGGTATAACTTATCCGGAAAACATGTATTATTCAGTCTTAAAACCGTCATCAAGGAACCGTGAATGACATTACTGACTAAATGTTTATTTCAAAACTTGAATTCCAAGACATTAAAATCCAGTGCTGAAGCTACAGACCATCTCCAAAGCATGAAGTTGGTCAAAGAACGCCTGGAACGAGATCTAGAGAGGCTACAGAACAAGGAAGACTCCAGTGACAGTCTACGCAGACGCCTTCGTGAGACTGAGGTTCACTTCATTCCCTCAAATCCTATATGAAGCAAACAGATCATGTTGAATCACTTGTGACATGCTTGTCAGTACGTGTAAGCATGTTTGCACTTGTGTGGACTGTGTACAGGATGGTAGGAAGACTCTAGAGAACCAGGTGAAAAGGCTCGAGATCGTCGAGCGCCGTGAGACTAAAATGAAGGACGATATCCAAAGCAAAGGCCAGCAAATTCAGCAGATGGCGGATAAAATCATGGTAAGTCACTTAGGGGTGTAACGGTACATGTACTTGTATCGAACCGTTTCGGTACAGGGGTTCCGGTTCGGTTCGGAGGTGTACTGAACGAGTTTCCACACGGACATATTAAGTAGCGTAACGCACGTTGTGTAAACAATGCACACCGAGGCACAATACACGGCATGCTAGCAGCTAACGGGCTACGATAGACTGACCATACGTCCTCTTTTCACCGGACATGTCCTCTTTTGCGGAGCTGTCAGGGCGGAGTTTCTTAAATGCCTCAAATGTCCGGCATTTTGAGTTAGGGTTGCGTGTATTTTCAATGTACGTTCAGGGTTAAGAAGGGGTTAAAAACAAAACAAATTGTGCACGCAGCAGCATTGGTGAGGGAGGGGCAGAGACAGAGAGAGTGAGAGAGTTATGATAAACGCGCATGCGTCGCCAGGCTCGGCTTTTTATCCATAGATTTATCAGATTTAATTTTTTATTATCTATAGCAAGGATGTCAAAAGTGTGCCCCGGAGGCCATTTGCGGCCCACAGCTAATGTTTTAAAGGCCCACGGCACATTCTAAAAATACTATTAAAATAAACAAAAACATAACAAAAGTGAAATAAAAAAGCTTAAAGGTTAAATGTAATTCAGAAAAAGTTGCAATGTTGACTAATCAAACAAAGCTGGTTTTTTTTCTTTCAAACTGTCATTGCTCAAAACATAATATTGAATCAAAATCAATGTTATTATGAATTATTGACCTATCCAATATTTAATATATATATATATATATATATATATATATATATATATATATATATATATATATATATATATATATATATATATATATATATATATATATATATATATATATGTGTATGTATGTATGTATGTATATATATATATATATATATATATATATATGTTTTGTTTTAAGGGTTTTGGTCCTAAATTATCTCCGCAAAATATTACAGCTTGTTGCTGAGATTTGATGACCTATATTGAGTAAAACATGCTTGAAACTAGAATATCAACTGTTGCAAAGCTGTGTCATCAACACTCACAAGTATACAACTACTTTTTTAAAGTAATAATTTCTTATTTCAAGCAAGAAAAAAAAAATCATGACTTTGACACAATTGTGTCTCATAATTAAAACGGATGACAGCCAAATGGACTATGCTGTTTTATTTTCAATGAAACAATAGAAAATACGTACTCAAATAGTAGTACAGTTGGCACGGTACAGTAAACTGACATTTAATATTTAAACATTTAACTTGTGACATTTCTAACAATTTTGAACAGAAATAGTTCATGCACATTCAGATAAATTCTTCAAAATTACAATTAAAAATTTTTTGCATGCACTTGGCGCGATGATGTCATGTTATCGATGGAAAAATTCAGTTTTAGACCATATGATTTGCCTGAGCGGCTCGGAGACCTTGAGAGTAACAAGCGGTTGCCTTGTTGCCTTTTCATTAAGAACAATAAATTAGTTTTTAGTATAAGTTTGCTGGTTTCAAGAAATGTAATGCCGAGCGCATATCATTATGTCAAGATAATGGCACTAGCATTTACTTCATTGAAGAATATTTTTCAACATATTGAGCAAAAAGGTCTCATATTATTTTTTTCTACCAAGAAAAATGCACTTGTTATTAGTGAGAATATTCTAATTTTAAGGTATTTTTGGGTTCATTGAAGTTAGCTAATTTTACTTGTTTTGGAAAGTCTTGACAAGCCAAATTTTCTTGTTCTAGTGGCAGATAATTTTGCTTAGTTCAAATAAAATACCCCTAATTATTATTTTTTTTTTTCTTGTTTTTGAACACTGACTTTTTGCAGTGTACGGTATGTTTATTACGCACTGTGTATTTCATTTATTTAATGTAGGAACTTGAGGAATGTCTGCGAGAGTCACAAGCCACAGCACAGCGACTGGATACACATCTCAAGCAGAAGGAGAAGCTCTATGAAGATAAGATTAAGGTGAAATATGCAGATATATGCTCACATGCACACAACGACGGCTTCCATATCCCGTCAGAGTTTTGCTTTCATCATGTATTGTTGAGCGATATCCTGCTTTTGTGGCTTGGAGGTGTTGGAATCTCAGATGAAGGCGGATATGGCTGATAAAGAAATGCTGGAGTCCAGTCAGAGTAAATATGAGGAGGAGGTGCGGGAGAAGTGCAGCATCATCAGTGAACAGAAGGCGGTAAGCGCTAGGAAGGGACACTATTTCAGGCATATTTTCACATTAATCACACTGACATAGATGTCTTGTTTTGATTATCGTAGACCAGCGAAACTATTTGCCTGAGATATCAATTGCATGAAGGTGACAGTTATTATTTCAAATGATGTTGGTGTTTCCTCTCCAGACCATAAATGCAATGGATTCTAAGATGAACAGCCTGGAGCAGAGAATTGCTGAGCTGTCTGAGGCCAACAAACTGGCAGCCAACAGCAGCATCTACACCCAGAAGAACATGTAAGTCATTTATACTATAAGTACATGTGAACACAATACACAAACAGCGATGAGGGGCAATATATTTTTACGGAGAAATGCCATTTTTTGGGTAAATTGTCTATAAAGTTTGGGAAGTGAAACCCTGCTAATTGTGTAAGTTTACATAAGTCACACCAAATAGCAACAATGCACGACACCTTTATTTTACCATAGAGAGAAAAAACACCAACAAAAACAACCAGACAAACATAAAATACAAATTTGACAATTTGTGTTTACAAAAACTTTGCTTAGTACTTTCTAAAGAAGCCCTTGTTGGCAACAATAAAGGTCAGATGTTTCTTGCAGAGTAGCGCACATCAGGGACGGCTCTAGGGAGCTAGACCCATTTGGGGGGGTGTTCAGACAAATATCGATTTTCATGACTTCAGTTCTCATTTTTTCAATAAAATCAGTTATGATACACAGCACAAGCATGGTCAAAATGAAAGTTTTAACTGAATTTGATGAAATAATTTTCACCAAAATGGTTAATGGCAAACATGTTTCACGTACAAAGGTGACAGCGGACAGCGCTCATGTGCCTGCTAGTAACTAGACAATATATCCAAGATGCAGCAAGTCTTTTTATCTATATGCATAGTTAAAGGGGAACATTATCACCAGACCTATGTAAGCGTCAATATATACCTTGATGTTGCAGAAAAAAGACAATTTCAGCAATTCAGGGACAAAGGACCTCGGTAGCACGGCAAGCAATGGCGGAAGTTTGTTCCCGCAGACGAGCGAGCTAAACCCCCTGGATGTCTTAGCTCACACCGTCAAGAGAAGAATATCGACCCTAGCTTCCCTGGCCTGCTGACATGAGAGTATGTCTACAGAATATATTAATTGATGAAAATTGGGCTGTCTGCACTCTCAAAGTGCATGTTGTTGCCAAATGTATTTGATATGCTGTAAACCTACTTCATAGTTGTTAGTTTCCATTAATGCCAAACAAACACATACCAATCGTTGGTTAGAAGGCGATCGCCGAATTCGTCCTCGCTTTCTCCCGTGTCGCTGGCTGTCGTGTCGTTTTCGTCGGTTTCGCTTGCATACGGTTCAAACCGATATGGCTCAATAGCTTCAGTTTCTTCTTCAATTTTGTTTTCGCTACCTGCCTCCACACTACAACCATCCGTTTCAATACATTCGTAATCTGTTGAATCGCTTAAGCCGCTGAAATCCGAGTCTGAATCCGAGCTAATGTCGCGATAGCTTGCTGTTCTTTCCGCCATGTTTGTTTGTGTTGGCATCACTATGTGACGTCACAGGAAAATGGACGGGTGTTTATAACTATGGTTAAAATCAGGCACTTTGAAGCTTTTTTTAGGGATATTGCGTGATGGGTAACATTTTGAAAAAAACTTCGAAAAATATAATAAGCCACTGGGAACTGATTTTTAATGGTTTTAACCCTTCTGAAATTGTAATAATGTTCCCCTTTAATGAAAACAGACAAGTATGTATTGGAAATATTGTTTCAGATTACAGCATAATAACTTAAGAAATGTTTATTAGTAAAATTCATATTAGGCGTATGGGCTACAAAGTTCCAGTGGAGGGCCGTGCGTTTCCCACCTAGGCCTTCAGTGATGACTTCAATGATTACCTCTCAAAATACCATCATTGATGTCACCACATGACCATTGTGGAGAAATACTATACAGGAACACATTTACACCCTACTGGGCATTGTACAAAACAGGTTATTTTCTGGCGCATTTAAAAATCAATAAACCCACATAAGCAATTAAAACATATCTTATGTGGTACTGTCAAAATTAAAATTGCAAAAAACATTTTGAACGTGAAAAAATTAAGAAATAAAATATCTGAACTCACATCACGGGACAGCTGAGTTAGCTTCCGGGGTAGGCTCACATGGTCTCACAAGATGTAGTTTCTCTTTAAAGGGGAACATTATCACAATTTCAGAATGGTTAAAACCATTAAAAATCAGTTCCCAGTGGCTTATTATATTTTTTGAAGTTTTTTTCAAAATTTTACCCATCACGCGATATCCCTAAAAAAAGCTTCAAAGTGCCTGATTTTAACCATCGTTATAAACACCCGTCCATTTTCCTGTGACGTCACATAGTGAAGCCAACACAAACAAACATGGCGGAAAGAACAGCAAGCTAGCAATTTTCATCAATTAATATATTCTGTAGACATACCCTCATCCGCGCTCTTTTCCTGAAAGCTGATCTGTCCAGTTTTGGAGTTGATGTCAGCAGGCCAGGGAAGCTAGGGTCGATAGGGGGTTTAGCTCGCTCGTCTGCGGGAACAAACTGCCGCCATTGCTTGCCGTGCTACCGAGGTCCTTTGTCCCTGAATTGCTCACACACTCCGGCAGATTCAATGGGGTTCTGGCGGCAGATTTCTTTGACTTTATCGTTGGAAATGCATCTGCTTTGAGTGTCGCAGGATATCCACACATTCTTGCCATCTCTGTCGTAGCATAGCTTTCGTCGGTAAAGTGTGCGGAACAAACGTCCAATTTCTTGCCACTTTCGCATCTTTGGGCCACTGGTGCAACTTGAATCCGTCCCTGTTCGTGTTGTTACACCCTCCGACAACACACCGACGAGGCATGATGTCTCCAAGGTATGGAAAACAGTCGAAAAAACGGAAAATAACAGAGCTGATTTGACTCGGTGTTTGAGAAAATGGCGGATTGCTTCCCGATGTGACATCACGTTGTGACGTCATCGCTCCGAGAGCGAATAATAGAAAGGCGTTTAATTTGCCAAAATTCACCCATTTAGAGTTCGGAAATCGGTTAAAAAAATATATGGTCTTTTTTCTGCAACATCAAGGTATATATTGACGCTTACATAGGTCTGGTGATAATGTTCCCCTTTAAAATATCCTCCTTGAAAATGGACTTGCAAATATATGTGTTTTGTCTAATCATAAAAGATGCAGACAAGGCGTGTTGGCTGACTTCTTAAAGTTTACTCCACAAGGTGCTCATCAATTACATCCAGGGCTACATTAAACAACGTAAACGGGGCAACTGCGCATGTTTGTCACTACTGTGGTATTGTGGGTAATGAAGTTCTTATGTTATCTCGCTCATAACATCACTATATATCTGTCTTAGGCCACCTAGAAGGCCTTACTGACAACAACTTGTAATCTGATTGGCTGTTGTAACTGTCTGTGACTGTATGTCCCCGTTCGCTTACAGTGCACAGACGCCAGCATTGTTGATTCTGAAGGCTCTAGGCAGATTTGGTACAGCATGGAAACATAAGCTAGCTGAATTCTGATTGGATAAAAACTCAGCGCTGGAAGGAGCATAATATGACATGAAGAGAATAGGAATACTTTTAGATATTTAGGGAAAGTAATTTAAAAATAACTTTTATCTTTAATTATGATCATTATTTCTGGTTATGTTAGGCCAGCAGAGAAGGCCTTGCTGGTCCTGACGGCACATCACTGCAAAGTTCCACCCCATTGCCGCAACGAGAAGTGCGCCCCCTCTGCAGGGGCGGGCTAAAAAAGTTTGCATTCACGCTGTGATTGAGCAGCCAAAAGATGGACATTTGATAGCTGTTAAGAAAGGTGGACCCTGTTAAATGGCGATCTCGTCTTGTGTGTGGTCTTATTTACATGGCGCCATTTCTACCATAGCGTGATGAAGGAGGGGGTAACGTATTTTTTGGACTATAAGTTGCAGTTTTTTTCATAGTTTGGCCGGGGGTGCGACTTATACTCAGGAGCGACTTATGTGTGAAATTATTAACACATTAGCGTAAAATACCAAATAATATTATTTAGCTCATTCACGTAAGAGACTAGACGTATAAGATTTCATGGGATTTAGCGATTAGGAGTGACAGATTGTTTGGTAAACGTATAGCATGTTCTATATGTTATAGTTATTTGAATGACTCTTACCATAATATGTTACGTTAACATACCAGTTGGTTATTTATGCCTCATATAACGTACACTTATTCAGCCTGTTGTTCACTATTCTTTATTTATTTTAAATTGCCTTTCAAATATCTATTCTTGATGTCGGGTTTTATCAAAATAAATTTCCCCAAAAAATGCGACTTATATATGTTTTTTTCCTTCTGCATTATGCATTTTCGGCCGGTGCGACTTATACTCCGGAGCGACTTATACTCCGAAAAATACGGTACATTTGAGTTAATTGGAATGTATTCTTCATGCATATAAATATATGTAAACTTATGACCGTAACTGTATCCCCGCACACACACACACACACACACTTTGTAGAACATCATGCTGCTAAGTTGCCTTGCTTCGTTTTCTGCACCTGCTAACATGTAGTCATTGTAGGAAGGCCCAGGAAGAGATGATCTCAGAGCTCCGTCAGCAAAAATTCTACCTGGAGTCTCAGGCCGGGAAGTTGGAGGCGCAGAATGCCAAACTGGAGGAGCATCTAGAAAAAACAAGTCAACAAGAGCAAAGCCATAAGAGTCGGCTGCTGGAGCTGGAAACAAGGCTCAGAGAGGTTTGTAATACATTCCTTACTAGCTTGTTTTCTGACAATGTATTGTTTGTTTTCTAGACAGACAAATATATTTTCTTGTGAACAAACCTAAAATAGGGAAACCCTTTATGTGATCAATACAAATGATGAAAACATGCCTATACTCTACACCCTGTGTGTCAAAGTCAAGAGCCGGGGGCCAAATCTGGCCCGCCACATTATTTTATGTGGCCCGCGAAAGCCTGGAAATAATATGCGTTAATAAAATGCTTAATCTTTTCTTACTAAATATATTTGTTCTTTCTCTTTTGACGTCAAAAATCATGTACTGCATGCAATTGCATATCTTTTTAAAATTCAATATTATCAAAATATATTATCATATATTCAAAAAGATATTTTTGTTGGAATAAAGATAAGTACTCTACTTAAATATCTGCTTGACTTTTGATTTCAAAACAAATTATTAATCAAATTGCAGATTGTAAAATTGGCAATAGATTTTACGGTTAAATTCCGTTTTTACCGTAAAATCAACTTTGGTACTGTTTTTTTTTTCTATACAATAAGACACTACAACATAAAATACCGTATTTTTCGGAGTATAAGTCGCACCGGAGTATAAGTCGCACCTGCCGAAAATGCATAATAAAGAAGGAAAAAACATATATAAATCGCACTGGAGCCCGGCCAAACTATGAAAAAAACTGCGACTTATAGTCCGTAAAATATGGTACAAACAAAAAAACTTGAGATGTCCGACAACGGCTCTTTTGCCGATATCCGATATTCCGATATTGTCCAACTCTTAATTACCGATTCCGATATCAACCGGTACCGATATATACAGTCGTGGAATTAACACATTATTATGCCTAATTTTGTTGTGATGACCCACTGGATGCATTAAACAATGTAACAAGGTTTTCCAAAATAAATCAACTCAAGTTATGGAAAAAAGTGCCAACATGGCACTGCCATATTTATTATTGAAGTCACAAAGTGCATTATTTTTTTTAACATGCCTCAAAACAGCAGCTTGGAATTTGGGACATGCTCTCCCTGAGCGAGCATGAGGAGGTTGAGTTGGGCGGGGTTGAGTTGGGGCGCGGGGGTAGAGGGGGGTGTATATTGTAGCGTCCCGGAAGAGTTAGTACTGCAAGGGATTCTGGGTATTTGTTTTGTTGTGTTTATGTTGTGTTACTGTACACTGAAAAAAATAACTCATAAGATTTACTTAAAAAAATTATTGTAAGTATTTGCACGCAAATGATTTAAGTAAAATTTAATGCTGCAATATCAAGTAACACTCACTTGCCAGTATCAAGTAAATTCTACTTACCATATAACATAACATTTGTGAAGATATTAAGTAACAGTTACTTAATTACATCCAAGTTTTAAGTTATATTTATTTAAACAAATTAAGTAAAGTCTACTTGTTTTTCATCAGCAGGAACATCATTTTACTCAAAATTTTAAGTAAATTTTATATATCTGTAGTACTTGCTGTTATGAAGTAATTCAGTAGATTTTAATTATTTTCTTGTGCTTGACATTTTAATTTACTTGGTTGCATTACTTTACATTACTCACTAAAATTAGGTAATCATTGCCAGTTTTCTTTTGATAAATGTTACCAAATAAATTTAACCAATACTCTATGCATTTAATATATATGTATCACATATCACACAACTAAATTACAATGCAATTAAACAGTTTCTTTTTAGTTCAATCTTACAACCCTCTGAAACAGAGTTTCTACATTCATTGCAGAAATATAATACTCAACAACAACTTCTGGGAGAGGGTCAGGACAGAAACCGCCTCTTAAACTTTGAGCAGTGGTGTATGGATTATGTATACCCCTATTTAAATGGGGGGAAAAACAGAATGTACTGTACAAGTACTGCGTTAATAGTAAAAGTGCATTATATTGTACTGCATTAGAATTTGTACTAACAGTAAATTAAAGATGTATCTCCAGCAAAAGGTATTCAAAGTAAATAGTAGTAATAGTATATTTTTTAAAGAAAATATCCAAAGGTTGGTATGACTGGTAAACAACAAATACACAGTATTACACACTATACACCAAATCCAACATAGATCTGGTAACATAGTCACTTCTCAAATATGCAATTAAAATCTTACAAACTACACTGAAAAAGTGCAATTTCAACATTTAAACCAGTCCTCTGACTAGTGCACTTTTAAGTATGCAATTAAAACATTAATGAAATAAAATCAACATAATCAACTAAAAATAAACAGCTTAAGGTGTCTAACCATTCTTGTTGAAGAATACAATCTTTACTGTCATTAACAGATACCTTATTTGACAAAAAATGAAAAACATTTATGACAGGCAACCCACTAGTAAACCAAGATGAACTGGAACTCAGTGCTAATTCTTGGCATTTCTTCACAAGAGTCCATGCATGATGCTACGTCCTCAACAAGGGTCCATAAATGATGTCATTTTCCTCCTCTAGGATGACAAAGTCATGACATGCATTTAGGAAAGCAACTTCAACTTCAAGGTGTTTACTTTTGGGGACAGTTTCAATCCATCCAGCTCCAGCATGAGTTTTTGGAAGACTTCAAAAGTGTAGCGCAAAGTGGGAGGGTATGCCAAGTTCAGGGCATAAATCAGTCCCATGAGCAGTGAGCAAGCTTTCGCAGTACTGTTGCACCCTGGCAAATTCTCATGGCCTTCCACAAGGATGGAGACATCAACTGGATCCTCATCAGCACAGTGGACGACGAGTATTTTGAGGATGTGGTTACTGACATCACTCCGGCTGTCCTCCTGCATACAAAATACAACAAAAAAGAAGAATGTTATTGAGAAACAAATAATAAAACTGCATGAATCATTCAAAGTGACTTCATTATCAGGGAAGAATGAACACAAGAATATATGTTCCTTTGTCTGCTTTCCTCTTAACTTTAACATTAAATTAACCTGTGTCATTAAAACATATTTTTAAATGATTAAAATAATGCTATACCAAGCAGTCTTCAAAAAGTTCCTCTTCCTTCTCGCCAAGGTACAGTATAAGGCTGCGGATAATGGTTTCACGCCTCATCTCAATGCTCTGTTTCTGTGAACAGATTAAGAACATGAACATAACCATTATATATACACAATCAACTGTCAAGTGAAAACACAAGTGCATATATTTGCTCGTGTTTTAAGTGCATGGACCCAGAGCGTGCAAGGGCATGGAATCTACCAAGTGTGAGGCTTGTCCTGTATGTGTATACTGTATGTGTCTGTGAGTGAGAAAAAAAGTAGGTCCAGCTCCCTGTAAAACATACTGTATGAACAAGCAAAACAAGCACACCTGACTCAGTCTGTCCAGGAGCGGCCTCATCTTGATCCCCACGGCACCTCCCTTGCACAAAGTCCACTGGCTCCTCCCAAGGGCACCCTGAAAATGAAGAGACACAATTTGTGGTATTAAAACAATGGTCTAAAATATTCAGCCACAATTTTAATATTACATTATGATGGATGAATAAGGGAAAATAACAAAGCAATATAATGCATACATTATTTTCTACTTGCCTGAATTATGAGAATAATGTTCTGTTCTGATTTGCTTCCTGTTGATGGAAACATATTTCAATAAGAAATAAACTACATCATAAACATTAATGAACATTTTGTTTTGTCTAGCTAAATAAAACAATTAACACATGACAGATTTATTTGCGAGTAGAAGTTGTAATGAACAATCCATTCTTTCATTGAATTACAAAAACATGTTGCTGTGGCCTTCACACCGATAGCTAGCTTCTTGTCAAAAAAAAAGAAAGGAAAGAAAACTGCCAGCGAAGTCTCTTTGTAATCGCAAGCTGATGCTCTCAAAGACCTCTGGCGCTTCTGTCAGTAAATGTGTGTTTTAAAAACCTATTCTTGGGCATTTCTCCCAAACATTCAGCAGTATCGCCCCCTCATTCCCAAAGCACATTAATTAACATTAATTCACTAACGTTAACGTTACTTCAGTGTCGCCGCCAAAAGTTTTACAGAGAACAATACCATGTTCTACTATGTTGACGTCAGTTGATAAAAGTTATACCGTTAGGTTGGTGGTTTTTTAATATCCTAACTTTATTTAGTTAACTTTAGTTTTTATCAGGAAAAACTGTAGCCCTCCCACTACAGGCCAGCACGGACCAATGTAGCGTTATATGCAAAAAATTTTTACCGAACTTACTTACTTAACTTAACTTAATTAACTTATGAGCAGTTACATATCTTGCGTCAAACTACATGCAGACGTATATTATCACAAATTTAAAACAGAACGTAATAACTTACCTGTGGAATGACTTTCTGGCGCTACAATACACCTTGCAGTACTCTGTGAAGAGATCCTAACGGCCGGAGCCTGTTGTGCTGTGCGCACGCGTCGTCGTGCATGCGTTTCAAAACACTAGATTTTCAGAGTAAAGTTTATGTAATATTTTTAGGTTTATGTACGTACAACTATTAAACATTTAAATAGTATGAGGAAACATAAGTAAAACTTACTCTTCACCCATAATTCATGTATTACGTTAATAAAATGTTTAATTTTACTTAAAAAACTCTAGTTCTTACTGAATGTTAAAAATATTAGGTATAAATTATGACAGTTACTCTAATAGAGTTTACAGCACCAAAAAGTCACTTTTTTCAGTGTAAGGATGTTCTCCCAAAAATGTGTTTGTCATTCTTGTTTGGTGTGGGTTCACAGTAGGGCGCATATTTGTAACAGTGTTAAAGTTGTTTATACAGCCACACTCAGTGTGACCTGTATGGCTGTTGACCAAGTATGGATTGCATTCACTTGTGTGTGTGAAAAGCCGTAGATATTGTGTGACCGGGCCGGCACGCAAAGGCAGTGCCTTTAAGGCACTCCCCCAATATTGTTGTCTGGGTGGAAATCGGGAGAAATTCGGGAGAATGGTTGCCATGGGAGATTTTCGGGAGGGGCACTGAAATTCGGGAGTCTCCCGGGAAAATCGTGAGGGTTGGGGGGAGACGCAACTGCTCTGTAGTTCTCCCTACGTCCGTGTACCCCTACCTACAGCTGCGTTTTAAAAAGTCATAAATATTACTTTTTGAAACCGATTTTAAAGCATTTATCGGCCAATAATATCGGACTGCCGATATTATCGGACATCTCTACTTACGACCTACCGATCTCAGGGCCGACTCTCTAACCTCAAGGCCACTGAGCAGGCATGTGGGAGTAGCAGCCCAAGAAGTGGTCATTAGATGTTTTTTTATAGGCTCTTAGCACCTGGCTGGGACTAAAAAAAGACTAAAAAGTAAAGGTATAATTTCCACATCTTCTACTAATTCCACTATTTGGTGTTTAATACCATTAGGGAGGTTTTTTGAAATATGAATATAATAAATGATACGGAGGGAAAACATTTTTGTTAATCAACAACCAAATGAACAATATTTAATGTAAGATCCAAAAGGTACTGTATCACATTGCCTTGGACTTCTATCGAGGATGAATCACCATCCTCTCACTTTCTGTATGTCTTTGTAGATTGGACTGGAGCATGAGGAGCAGAAGCTGGAGATCAAGCGGCCGGTGACCGAGCTGACGCTGTCACTGCAGGAGCGTGAAGCTCAGATCAATAACCTGCAGGCCTCTCGCCGCTCGTTGGAGAGCCAACTGCAGCAGGCCAAGACGGAGCTGGAAGAGACCACTGCTGAGGCTGAGGAGGAGATCACTGTGCTCAGAGTGAGACGTGGATGACTTATAAGGCAGTACTGAAGATGTGATCCAGGTGCTAACACCTTACCTGCCTGTCTTGTCTTGTCAGGCACACAGAGACGAGATACAAAGAAAATATGATGCTTTAAGAGATGGCTGTGCAGTAAGTATTTATCTTTATTTTTCAGTGTTTCCAAATACAGTGTACATGTTGGCCCTGTAATGAGGTGGTGTACGCCGCCTTCCGCCCAAGGGCAGCTGGGATAGGCTCCAGCACAGGTTTGTTTTGTGTTGTTCCAATGCAAACAAAAGAAAGAAACATGTGAATACCAAAGCATTTGTAATTTCAACAATTTTATCGGAGAAGTGGTGCATTATCTGACAGAAATGCAGGTGTGCCAATATTTTTGGCCATGATTGATATATATATCAGTGACGTGCGGTGAGGTTCATGGCTGGTGAGGCACTGATTTCATCACAGTCAGATTTACAAACATATGAACCCTAAAGAGTATCTTATTCACCATTTGATTGGCAGCAGTTAACGGGTTATGTTTAAAAGCTCATACCAGCATTCTTCCCTGCTTGGCACTCAGCATCAAGGGTTGGAATTGGGGGTTAAATCACCAAAAATTATTCCCGGGCGCGGCGCCGCTGCTGCCCACCGCTCCCCTCACCTCCCAGGGGGTGATCAAGGGATGGGTCAAATGCAGAGGACAAATTTCACCACACCTAGTGTGTGTGTGACAATCATTGGTACTTTAACTTAACTTTAACTTTACACATACAAACTGTAGCACACAAAAAAGCACATTTAATTAAAAAAACGTTATAATGGTCTTACCTTTACTTATAAGTGCGGGAACAGTGGTGTTCGTGTTGGAGGAGTTGTGAATGAATGAAATATGAAATCAGTGCTGCAGTCTGCAGGTGTACCTAATGTTGTGTCCCTGCAGTCGTTCACGGCTCCTCCGGCGCGAGCATTGTTGTTTTTGCACTTTTTGGCTTCTTGTTAAGTGACTTTTTTTGGGTGGATTCGGTCTTGCACGTGGAGGGTTTGGGTGTGGGCTTTGGTTGGTGTGGCGCTCCCGTCGAGGGGTGCATTCTGCGGCGGGGGTGCATTAACCTGCACCAGGAGGCGGGATTACTGCGAGCCTCACACAGTGCGTCTTCGCAGCAGTTTTATGATTGCTCAGCACAAGAAATACGTTACACACATACAGTTGTTGACAAAATACACTGTACATTATATACCTCAGCTAACTAAACTATGGCAATGTATAATATAATTCATATAGCAATACGGTCTCACTGCACAGCAGGCCAGCAGTTAGCCGAGTCCGCAATCCATGTTGAGGCACTGAGTGACGTGCCTCAACTGGCTGCTGATCACCGCACCGTCTCTTCTCAGTATTTGAACGGCAAATGTGAAAATTCAGCGATTTTGAATAAAAATAATCTAAAACTGGTGAAGTTAAATGGAAAATAACTTTATAGTATAATCACTGAATACATATAACAATTTAATTATTATTTTTTCTTTTTACATTTTTTTTCTTTCCATGATGGCAGGTGAGGCCCCGTCACCCCGTTACCATATATATATATATATATATATATATATATATATATATATATATATATATATATGGTAACACTTTAGTATGGGGACCATATTCAAAGTAACAAAGACTTAATTTAGAGTTATTTGGACTCTAGGGGAATATGTTAGGGTTACTAATAAGCAATAATTCTGAGGTTATTGAGGGAAGACTCTTAGTTAATTGTCAGGTTCAAACACTGATGACATCTAAAAATCAGACAAGAAGCAAAGAATCATGCAGAGACAGAGTTCAATTTAGCTCGAGGAGACACGTGTTTTGGGCTGTATTCTAGTTACAGATCCAAACTACGTTCTAAAAGTCAAGCCCGCGCGCCTCCTCTATTTATTTGGAAGGGCCCTGTTACATCACTGAAGATGTCGCTGAGGGAAGGGGGTAATTTCGACAACTCCAGTTAGACACAATATATGATTATAGAATGAATGAAATTTAGTTGACGCAGATCATATGGCCTTGTCTCTGCTCTGTCTGCGTCACGGCGGTGTTCGGCCTTGGCAGTCAGCAGGCCGAGTCTGGACACAACACTGATAAAGACAACTGACAATCTTTTGGATTGCCAGCTTGCACAGATACAAAAATACCACTTCAGCACAATTTGACAATAATTTATATCAACAAAATACACAAAATACTGTATACTATAGCAGTGGTTCTCAAATGGGGGTACGCGTACCCCTGGGGGTACTTGAAGGTATGCCAAGGGGTACGTGAGATTTTTTTTAAATGTCTGTCAAAAAGAAGTGTGAAAAGATATGCAACAATGCAATATTCAGTGTTGACAGCTAGATTTTTTGTGGACATTTTTCCATAAATATTGATGTTAAAGATTTATTTTTTTGTGAAGAAATGTTTAGAATTAAGTTAATGAATCCAGATGGATCTCTATTACAATCCCCAAAGAGGGCACTTTAAGTTGATGATTACTTCTATGTGTAGAAATCTTTATTTATAATTGAATCACTTGTTTATTTTTCAACAAGTTTTTAGTTATTTTTAAATATTTTTTTCCAAATAGTTCAAGAAAGACCACAACAAATGAGCAATATTTTGCACTGTTATACAATTTAATAAATCAGAAACTGATGACATAGTGCTGTATTTTACTTTTTTATCTCTTTTTTTTCAACCAAAAATGCTTTGCTCTGATTAGGGGGTACTTGAATTAAAAAAATGTTCACAGGGGGTACATCATTAAAAAAAGGTTGAGAACCACTGTACTATAGTGTTACAATTTCATGTAGGAAGTAAGGAAACTGTCTTTTCTACAGTAATATACAGAGGAGAAAAATTGGCCACAATGCATTTTACAACTAGCATAAAACAAAATGACCATTCACTGTTTTGTACAGTTTTTCCTTCCAAATGCAATACAGTATATACACAGTATTTTGCAGTTACTTTAGTTTCCATACAGCGGCCAATTGGCTTGTCAATGATATTATATAGCAAAGTGTGGCCTTGGGGCCAAATTTAGCGCAAAGCTTTTTTTTAATTGGCCAGCTACATTTTCTAAGAAAATAATTCATAATTCGTTATTAATGCGAGATATTATTAGATATAGCTGCATGGGGGTCCTGGCTAACAGGTTGGCCTCACAGGGTTTCAAATCTTCACTTGCAGTTCTCAGTGTGGAGTTTGCATGTTTTCCCATTGGGTGTGTGGGTTTATTCTACCCCCCCACCCCAAAAAGAAAGGAAAAAATAAGAATGAGATTATTGGAACTTGAATTTTCAGAAACATTCCAGCGCTGGGGTCAAAATATATATCTTGGCTTTTTCTCGCGCACTGAACGCAACAAATTGTGTGGGATCTCTTTGTGGATGTGCTGTTCTGGCCCTGTGACAAGAACTTGCAATGGACGCATCATTCAGAAGAGTAGTGGCAGGTCAACATGTGGCTCCTTCACTATGACAACGTGCCTGCTCATGTCATGAGCATCCGACAGTTCTTGGCCAAGAAGAACATCGCCAGGCTGGAGCAACCTCTCTGTTCACCCGACATGGCAAACTGGGATTTAAAAAAAAAAATCGTTGCCAAGATCAATTGGGTCTCAAGGGGACCTGTTTTGAAGACGTGAACAACATCAAGATGGCAGCGGGGGATCCCAGGCGAATCCTTAAAGGAGTGCGTAAAGCGTGGCAGAGAAGGCTGGGAATGTGTGTTAGATTCCAGAGGGATTACTTCAAAAAGGAAAAACTTGCGATTTATGGGTCGGATTTAAAATATGTCTTTTGTGACACCAGTACTAGAACTTTTCTGACAATCCTCGAATATTTGATCTCCCTATAGTGACCAGTCCAAGGTGTAGCCCGCCTCTGGGCTAGGCTCCAGCTCTAAATGAGAACTGAATTTAAAAGTTAAAGTTAAAGTACCAATGATTGTCACACACCCACTAGGTGTGGCGAAATTATTCTCTGCATTTGACCCATCACCCTTGATCACCCCCTGGGAGGTGAGGGGAGCAGCGGGCAGCAGCGGTGCCGCGCCCGGGAATCATTTTTGGTGATTTAACCCCCAATTCCAACCCTTGATGCTGAGTGCCAAGCAGGGTCCCGTTTTTATAGTCTTTGGTATGACTCGGCCGGGGGTTTGAACTCACGACCTATTTTCTCCGATTAAGTGTTTGAAAACACATTTTTTACCTAAGTGAATTATTATCTTTTTTTATTATTATCCATCCATTCATTTTCTACCGCTTGTCATGTTCGAGGTCAGGTGGGTGCTGGAGCCTATCTCAGCTGCATTCGGGCAGAAGGCGGGGTACACCCTGGACAAGTCGCCACCTTTATTATTATTATTATTATTATTATTATTATTATTATTATTATTATTATTATATTATATTCATTTTCAGCCTGTATTAACATTGATTAGAGCACAACAATTCAAAGTTAATAAGTCAGTGCTTCACCAGTCACTAAGTGATTGTCACCTTGCGTCACATTTCTATCTACTCAGTGTGTGAGTAGTGTGTCATTTTTAAGTACTACTTGCGATAACACTTTAGTATGGGGAACACATATTAACCATTAATTAGTTGCTTATTAACATGAAAATTAGTAACATATTGGCTTTTAATTAGTCATTATTAAGTACTTATTAATGCCTTATTCTGCATGGCCTTATTATACAACCAGTAAGCCATTAACTAAGAGTCTTCCCTCAATAACCTTAAAATTATTGCTTATTAGTAACCCTAACCCAGGAGTCAGCAACCCGCGGCTCTAGAGCCGCATGCGGCTCTTTAGCGTCTCCCTAGTGGCTCCCTGGACCTCTTTCAGATATGTGTGAAAATGGAAAAAGATGAAGAAAAAAAAATAATTTTTGTTTTAAAGGGGAACATTATCACAATTTCAGAATGGTTAAAACCATTAAAAATCAGTTCCCAGTGGCTTATTATATTTTTCGAAGTTTTTTTCAAAATTTTACCCATCACGCAATATCCCTAAAAAAAAGCTTCAAAGTGCCTGATTTTAACCACCCGTCCATTTTCCTGTGACGTCACATAGTGAAGCCAACACAAACAAACATGGCGGAAAGAACAGCAAGCTATAGCGACATTAGCTCGGATTCAGACTCGGATTTCAGCGGCTTAAGCGATTTAACAGATTACGAATGTATTGAAACGGATGGTTGTAGTGTGGAGGCAGGTAGCGAAAACGAAATTGAAGAAGAAACTGAAGCTATTGAGCCATATCGGTTTGAACCGTATGCAAGCGAAAACGACACGACAGCCAGCGACACGGGAGAAAGCGAGGACGAATTCGGCGATCGCCTTCTAACCAACGATTGCTATGTGTTTGTTTGGCATTAAAGGAAACTAACAAATATGAACTAGGTTTACAGCATATGAAATACATTTGGCAACAACATGCACTTTGAGAGTGAAGACAGCCCAATTTTCATCAATGAATATATTCTGTAGACATACCCTCATCCGCGCTCTTTTCCTGAAAGCTGATCTGTCCAGTTTTGGAGTTGATGTCAGCAGGCCAGGGAAGCTAGGGTCGATAGGGGGTTTAGCTCGCTCGTCTGCGGGAACAAACTGCCGCCATTGCTTGCCGTGCTACCGAGGTCCTTTGTCCCTGAATTGCTCACACACTCCGGCAGATTCAATGGGGGTCTGGCGGCAGATTTCTTTGACTTTATCGTTGGAAATGCATCTGCTTTGAGTGTCGCAGGATATCCACACATTCTTGCCATCTCTGTCGTAGCATAGCTTTCGTCGGTAAAGTGTGCGGAACAAACGTCCAATTTATTGCCACTTTCGCATCTTTGGGCCACTGGTGCAACTTGAATCCGTCCCTGTTCGTGTTGTTACACCCTCCGACAACACACCGACGAGGCATGATGTCTCCAAGGTACGGAAAACAGTCGAAAAAACGGAAAATAACAGAGCTGATTTGACTCGGTGTTTGAGAAAATGGCGGATTGCTTCCCGATGTGACGCCACGTTGTGACGTCATCGCTCTGAGAGCGAATATTAGAAAGGCGTTTAATTCGCCAAAATTCACCCATTTAGAGTTCGGAAATCGGTTAAAAAAATATATGGTCTTTTTTCTGCAACATCAAGGTATATATTGACGCTTACATAGATCTGGTGATAATGTTCCCCTTTAATATACTTTCTGTATGAGAACAAACATGACACAAACCTTCCTAATTGTTAGAAATCCCACTGTTTATATTATACATGCTTCACTGATGAGAGTATTTGGAAAGCACCGTTTTGTCCCACTAATGTCAGCGATCCTTGAACTCATCGTAGTTTGTAACTTTTTACGATGCTGCCACAGAAACGTTTTTTTTAAGTTTTATGCCACTCCTTCTTTCTCTCATTTTGTCCACCAAATGTTTTATGCTGTGCGTGAATTCACAAAAGTGAGCGTTGTTGATTTCATTGATTTGCTGGAGTGCTAATCAGGCATATTTGGTCAATCCATGACTGCAAGTTATCTCACCCTCCGAGAAGCCTCAATTTTACTAATGTTTTCCAATGTTGGAAAAATGTGTAGAATAAAAAATAAAATACAACATTTGTGAGATTTGCGTCAGCCTTTGATAGTAGGCTAATATAGCTAATATAGACACTTACATCATGTGTTGCCTTCATTATAAGACTTATATAAGGCTTTGAATTTTTTGCGATTTTTTTATTTTTATTTTTGGTCCTTCTCTTTCAACATTTTGGGTTGCTGACCCCTGCCCTAACCCTAACCCTCACCCTAACATTCCCCTAGTGTCCGAATAACTCTAAATTAAGTCTTTGTTACTTTAATAAGCAACTAATTAATGGTGAATATGTTCCCCATACTAAAGTGTTACCCTACTTGCATCTTCTCTGTGTTTTTTATTCTCTATATCTCCTCCGTCTTCACAGCTGGTTTTGAGCAGAATGTAATCAGCACTGCTGAGGATGTGATTTGAATGACAGATCATCACATCATCTATTCACTCTTGTCTTCTTCACCACGCCTCAAGAATAAAGATACTGCTGTTAGTGTGCTGCCTTAGGAGGGAAAAAAAAACGCACAAGTCAAAACATTACAGACAGCTCATACATAAACATACAAGATTTGCTTCCCCACCATCAGACTTAAACTGTTATCATGGATTTAGCATTGGCGCGAGCATTCCATAGCGAACATGTCTTAAGCCATTTCAAAGTTGTGACTGGTACTACAGGTGATCACTGACCTGGAGGAGCAGCTGACCTCGCTGACCCAGGAGAATGCCGAGCTGAACCGTCAGAACTTCTACCTGTCCAAGCAGCTGGATGAAGCCTCCGACGAGAGAGAGGATCGCCTGCAGCTCAGCCAGGATGTGGACCAGCTGCGTCGGGAGGTGGCTGACCGCGAGATGCACCTAAACAACCAAAAACAGGTAAGGCGCTGGCTTGGTCGTTGGTTTGAGACACCTGTAGAAGGCAGTACAACCATTGTTGTTCTTCAATAATATTTTACATTATAAATTAGTTTGGCATATTCGGTGTGTGGAGGTTGCTCTCCCGTGGGTTTTTCTGACACAAATATTCCTTTCGTGAGCCTGGTAGTCTGAGGTAACAAGTCTTTTATTTTCATAAGGCAGTGTGGTTTTGCTTTCCAGCAAAATGTCTCTCGCTCTCATGCCTCTGCTCACCAGCAACTCCAACCACGTGTCTCGTTCCGGCTGCTGCTAATAAGGGTGACAGGTGATTAGATAACAAGCCCCAGCTGGGCAATCTACTCACCTGCCGCTGACTTTGAGGCCGGTCCTTACACTGCAGGCCCGCAGACCACGCCCCCCTCCACATGGTGAATCATTTCTCATCAACTCATTGTTTTGGTTCTAAGCCACATCTTTACACTTCAGTTTGCCGCGTAAAAAAACTGTTTCATCATGTGACTTCGTCGCACTGTGTGACACACTGTAATCTACCGATAAATTCAACAAAAAAGAGGAATTCAACACAGCCTATAGTGGAATTTGATGAAGTCAATGCCCCTCGGACTGGCTGACTCATGTTGACACAAGTGGTTATCGACATAACCGGTTATCGATATAACCGAAAGTGAAACTAGTCATTGTTTGCACATTTACTTCTGACTTTGGCCACATACATGAGAAAAATGGATGATAGTAAAAAGATGTTTCAACCTATGGCAGTTTACTGACATGGTTTTCCTCCATTTGTGCATATTTTTATTTCGATTCTTCTGTTTTCTTATGATATTTTATACTCTTATCAAACAGCGCTGCTGAATTAATTTTGATTGTATGTTACCTATGATTAAAACAATATTTTTTTGGGACATATGATATCTAAAACAATTGATGTCTAAACATATGAAGTCCAAAACAAATAGGAATTACATGTGAGCATTTTGTCAGTTGTTGGGGTACAATCTAGGACACAGGTGTCAAACTCAAGGCCCGGGAGACAGATCTGACCCGCGACATAATTTCATCTGGCCCGCAAACACCTGGAAATAATATGTGTCAATAAAGTACTTTATATTTTCTCACTAAATGTAATAGATTTTTTTCATTTTGACAGAAAACATATTGAAATGCTTGAAATTGCATACCTTTTAAACTTTGATAGTATCCAATATAACAACAAATATTAAAGTATATTATCATACTTTCCAAACAACTTTTTGTCTCAATAAAAATACTTACTTTTACAGCAAACGACCCATCAAATTATTAAAAATGGCAATAGATTTTATGTTGTTCTTTACAGCATATTACTGTGAATTGAAAAAAAATACTACAGTGTTTTGCATTAAAATTATGTTGACTGAGCTGCCAGTTTTTGACTGTAAAATCTACGGTTGTTGTTTTTAACAGTGTGTTATTGTAAATGGAAAGACGGTACATTTGTTTTTTTGGTAGAAAAACTGGCAGCTAAATTGCCAGAATAAAAAAAAGAACTGTTTTCCAATAACACTATAATGTTGTAAAAATCAATCTAAATTTAACAGTAAAATCTTGGCAACTAAGTTGCCAGCTTTTTCCCGTGAAAAACAAAACAGTGGTACTGTTTTTATATTTACCGTAAAATGTTTTAAAAAAAAAATAAAAATAAATAATAATAATAAAAATACTATAGTTCACAGTATAATTTAGTAAATGTAAAGTTTTACTGTAAAATCGACAGTCCACTTAAAACAATTTATATAATTAATAATGAAACCCAGAGGCAAATTTCTACATTATTCACTGTTACAAGCGGCCCTCTGATGGCAGCCATAACTGCCATGTGGCTCTCAATGAAAACCAGTTTGACATCCCTGATCTAGGGCAGTGGTTCTCAAATGGGGGTACGCGTACCCCTGGGGGTACTTGAAGGTATGCCAAGGGGTACGTGAGATTTTTTTTAAATATTCTAAAAATAGCAACAATTCAAAAATCCTTTATAAATATATTTATTGAATGTACTTCAACAAAATATGAATGTAAGTTCATAAACTGAACATCAAATCAAGTAGGCTATTCCATTCATTACAATGCAACAATGCAGTATTCAGTGTTGACAGCTATATTTTTTGTGGACATGTTCTATAAATATTGATGTTAAAGATTTCTTTTTTTGTGAAGAAATGTTTAGAATTAAGTTCATGAATCCAGATGGATCTCTATTACAATCCTTAAAGAGGGCACTTTAAGTTGATGATTACTTCAATGTGTAGAAATCTTTATTGATTAATTGAATCACTTGTTTATTTTTCAACAAGTTTTTTGTTATTTGTTATCTTTTTTTCCAAATAGTTCAAGAAAGACCACTACAAATGAGCAATATTTTGCACTGTTATACAATTTAATAAATCAGAAACTGATGACATAGTGCTGTATTTTACTCTTTTATCTCTTTTTTTCAACCAAAAATGCTTTGCTCTGATTAGGGGGTACTTGAATTAAAAAAATGTTCACAGGGGGTACATCACTGAAAAAAGGTTGAGAACCACTGATCTAGGGTAATTCTGTTGTGCTTTTATTTTGAAGCTTACTTTGCACTGGACAGGAAGTCACTCTGTGCAGGTTGTAATGCTGTGGAAGTGGATAGCAGTTATGTTGCTGTTATCGTTTCACACGGATTAGTGAGTTGTCAATGAAGTTAACAATACGACAGTACATCAACATAAACAAATCAGTTTTTCATAGAAACTACCCTTTGGGGTCTCAAGTTTTATGTCGGCAAAAGCGGGTGACTGAGATCGAATGTTTTGAATGTGTTGTTTAAATATTATACTATAACATACATACAGAAGCATTCAGGCTGTGGGTGGAAAGTAACAATTGCACACAGAGAGGTGCTAAACTATAAAATCAGTGCCTATGAGAGTTCACCGTGGTTATGGCTTTAGGGAAAAAACTGTTCTTGAGTCTGTTTGTCTTAGACCCGATGACCCTGTAGCGCCTTCCTGAGGGCAGCAGGTCAAACAGGTCAAAGCCAGGGTGGGAGATGTCCTTGATAATGTTGGTAGCTCTGCTGAGGCAGCGGGAGGTGTAAACGTCTGTCAGAGAGGGGAGAGGGCAGCCGATGATCCGCCGTGCTGCCTTTACCACTCTCTGGAGCCTCTCCTTGTCTGCAACGGTGCAGCTGCCGTACCATGCTGTGATGCAGTATGTTATAAATAGTATAAGTTATTAGAAAAATATTATAAATAGAATAGAATATACCGGTATACAAATATATATTATATATTGCTGCTGGTTTTTTTTGTGCCTGCTTATCTTGGGATTTATTTGTAGGCACTTTGAATGAGCCTGACACATATTCTGATGTATCAATACAACAAACCCAAGCTTGGTTTGAACTAGGACGAGTCAGCACCATTGATTGTTGTATTCTCTGCAAATTTCCCAAAACATATCAGCCATTATTATGTTTTTTTAGTTCAGTCTGCTTTCCTTTCCCACTTCCCACTCACCGGCAGTCAGAAACTGGCTTTCCACTAAGTTGCATGATGTGATATCTCCACCACCTGTGACAGGAGACCTAGACACCCCTCGCTACTCTGACAGTGTAAATCGGGCAGCAGAAAAACCCTCTGAGTATTTCTGTATTGTAATGTGTAATATCCTGCTTAGAGCTGAGCAGCAAGAGAGCGGGGAGGCTGCGATGTGTGCTCCGCTCCTGTGGGATGATGTGTGTGGGCGTCCAGTAGCGCTTTCAATCCTGCCGCTTGCGTAACCAGCCATGGAGGACATAGACAAGGAATTGGGTGGCGTGTAGGAGGGAGGGATGTGTCATCCCCATCAGTCCAGGTCGTGTCAGCTGTGGAAGACCAGCACATGCTATATTTATCAGCCCATCTTTGATACACAGCCTTTTATGTAGGCCATGTGATGCAGATAGAAAAATGCAATGTAACGATGTGAAATACCATTTTTAAATGTACTGTACATACCACAGTTTTACATACTACAATATATTTGTGATAGTGGGTTGTGTGTGTGTGGGGGTGGGGGTAAGGGGTTCATGTTTAAAGGCCTACTGAAATGCGATTTTCTTATTTAAACGGGGATAGCAGGTCCATTCTATGTGTCATACTTGATCATTTCGCGATATTGCCATATTTTTGCTGAAAGGATTTAGTAGAGAACATCGACGATAAAGTTCGGAACTTTTTGTCGCTGATAAAAAAGCCTTGCCTGTACCGGAAGTAGCAGACGATATGCGCGTGACGTCACCGGTTGTGGAGCTCCTCACATCTGCACATTGTTTACAATCATGGCCACCAGCAGCAAGAGCAATTCGGACCGAGAAAGCGACGATTTCCCCGTTAATTTGAGCGAGGATGAAAGATTTGTGGATGAGGAAAGTGAGAGTGAAGGACTAGAGGGCAGTGGGAGCGATTCAGATAGGGAAGATGCTGTGAGAGGCGGGTGGGACCTGATATTCAGCTGGGAATGACTAAAACAGTAAATAAACACAAGACATATATATACTCTATTAGCCACAACACAACCAGGCTTATATTTAATATGCCACAAATGAATACCGCATAGCAAACACCTCTCCTCTCCCGTCCATATAACCCGCCAATACAACTCAAACACCTGCACAACACACTCAATCCCACAGCCCAAAGTACCGTTCACCTCCCCAAAGTTCATACAGCACATATATCAGCACATATATTTCCCCAAAGTCCCCAAAGTTGCGTACGTGACATGCACATAGCGGCACGCACGTATGGGCAAGCGAACAAATGTTTGGAAGCCGCAGCTGCATGCTTACTCACGGTACCGCGTCTGCGTATCCAACTCAAAGTCCTCCTGGTAAGAGTCTCTGTTGTCCCAGTTCTCCACAGGCCAATGGTAAAGCTTGACTGTCATCTTCCGGGAATGTAAACAATGAAACACCACCAGTCAAGCGGTGCATTCTACGGCGGGGGTGCGTTATCCAGCACAACACCTGCCGCAATACACCGCTTCCCACCTACAGCTTTCTTCTTCTTTGTTCTCCATTGTTCATTGAACAAATTGCAAAAGATTCACCAACACAGATGTCCAGAATACTGTGGAATTTTGCGATGAAAACAGACGACTTAATAGCTGGCCATCATGCTGTCCCAAAATGTCCTCCGCAATCCGTAACGTCACGCGCTGACGTCATCATACCGAGACGTTTTCAGCAGGATATTTCACGCGAAATTTAAAATTGCACTTTAGTAAGCTAACCCGGCCGTATTGGCATGTGTTGCAATGTTAAGATGTCATCATTGATATATAAACTATCAGACTGCGTGGTCGGTAGTAGTGGGTTTCAGTAGGCCTTTAAATTGACATAATTGGCTATGACTCATGTGCATGTCATTGTAGTGCAGTCCTTCTCAAATAGTGGGGCGGGCCCCCCTGGGGGGGACGCGGTCCTATGCCAGGGGGGGAACATGCTTTTTTGCCATACCAGAATATGACGAAGCGCATGTAGCACTTGGCTTCACTGTAACCACGGTGGGAAAAGAGGAAAGACCATTTGTTGTTTCCTTTAATCCAAATTCAAGATTCAAGATGCTTTATTATTGTCCATTCTTTAACATGTACAAGACACATAAGAACTGAAATTAAATTTTCGGCACAGTCCCACTAAGAGCAGACGTACATTACAAGGGGACAAGACGGGACCGCCAACGGATCAGCCACTTACAACGCTCCTTAAAAAAGGTGAGAAAAAGGTGACATTGGGAAAGGGGGAAGAGTAAAAAAAAGTATCAGTCTAAGGCTGAACCTTCGGGAGGGGTCCAGACTGAGTCCTAGGAAAAAACCTTGCATAGCATAGCACACATAAACATGATACATGTAATCACAACAACTCGCAACAGAGGGGGGAGGGGGGGATTTGGGGCCCTGGAGGCCGGCTGCCGCTGTAAAGCGCTACTCAGCCGTCCAAAACCCCGAAGAGGAATTAAGCAGTGGTGAAGGCGTTGATTGGGGTGCGTGCATGTATGTGCGTGCATGTATGCCCAATTAACTTGGGTGAGATGTTGAAATGTTTTTGTGGACTGGGGCCGATCTTAAAGTTCGACACCAGGTGTTATTGAAAAAAAGGAAGGTCAAAAGCGTCTGTATCGTTGAGGAGTCCTCGGGGGAGTTTTTCAGAACAGCCTGTTCCTGATATCGTCAAGGCCATTCGAGGGAGTCAAATCGTAGATTAAGATGTTGTTTTCTTCGAGCAGTCAAAACAATGACATTCCTGCTCTGTGTCCGTGCTGGTACTCTCAAATTCAATTTAATTATTCTTTCTCAGCAAGCTTCTCCATGATGAGATCCATTTTGCGATTCAAAATCAGAAATCGCCACATTCTGTGTTCCCACAGCCCGACCCAATCCTTCCATTGCGATGAACAGCCGTTGGGCTCCTTGAGTGGCTGCCATCGTCTTCCGAATTTGACGATACACCAGAGCAATGCCCAGTCCAATCAGCAGGTGCACCGCGATCACGGTTCCAAATAGGTAGATGTCTTCCACGTCCTCGATGGAAAGGACTGAGAGGCACATGATTCTCCATTTATCCCAGAAGTCTCTCACCTACCCCGCAGCAATGGTTCCATCAGGGCAACCAGGCTCCCCAGAACCTCTTTTCCTTGTCGAAAAGACTTTGTCAATTGCGTCGAGAGTCCAGCTGACCATATCCATGTTTGATGTTTAGATTTGAGGACAGCGCAAAGAAAGAGGCTTCAAAAAAGTTCAGACAGGACAAGGGCACGAAGAAAGCAAGCAGGGAATGAGGGAGCGGAGAAAAATGCGACCGCCCTCACCAAGAGGCAAGACAGAAAAAGGATATGATAATAAGCTTTCAATTTTATAGACAAATTATACTGTACTATATACTACTATACCTAGGCCACTGAGTAGGTGGGGAGGGAATGCGACCGCCTTTGCCTACAGCCAAGAGAGACAATGCTGCTAAGTTGGCAACACTAATCTTCCCTATGTCTGCTTGCTTGTGTACTTAGTCATTACTGACTGACAAATATTTGTGGAAAGTGGTGCTATTTTACATTACATTTACGGATATAATTCATCCGTCAAATTTAATAATTGACCTACTCAGTGGCCTAGTGGTTAGTGTCCCCCCTGAGATCGGTAGGTTGAGAGTTCAAACCCCAGCCGAGTTATACCAGACTATAAAAATGGGACCCATTACCTCCCTGCTTGGCACTCAACATCAAGGGTTGGAATTGGGGGTTAAATCACCAAAAATGATTCCCGGGCGCGGCCACTGCTGCTGCTCACTGCTCCCCTCACCTCCCAGGGGGTGATCAAGGGTGATGGGTCAAATGCAGAGAATAATTTCGCCACACCTAGTGTGTGTGTGTGTGACAATCATTGGTACTTTAACTTTAATAATCATTAATTATAATAGACATCAGGGTATCAGTGATATATGGGTTTAAGTTTCCAATATGCATGCTCTCAAAGCTTTGTTGCTCCACTTTGGACAATTTATCAAAAATGAAGGTCTTACCATGGCCTCTTTTAGTGTGGAAAGTGTCATGACCATTTGGATAAAGTTACTCTTCTTTGTTTTTGTTTGTTTTTTGTAATTCACTAACTAATCAACAAAATGAGTTCCTAATGATAATAATTAATAACATTCCTAATATTTCCATGGCGTTAATGAGGGGGTAAAAAAACAGCAACAGGCAGGTGCAGGCCACAGCTTAAGAAGTTGGTGGTACTTGCAGTCAGGTGTGGTGAATTCTACCGCCTTCCACTGGTGCCATGGCAACTGAGGGGCGAGAGAGAGAAAAGAGCAAGACACAGCCAGGAACAACAGGCAGGCCAAAACCAGAAATGTAACATTTATCTTTGTTTTGTACTTATCTCTTATGCACCCACCTTTGACTTAAACAGGTTTCACTATTTTTATTTCAATATAAAATGATGCATCAATTAGATGCATCATCTGGGGCGGCAGGGCTCAGTGGGAAGAGTGGCCATCTTGTAACAGCAGAGTTACAGGTTGGAGCTCATGACGAGGTGTCCCTTAGCATGACACCGAAACGCAAACTGCTCCTGATGGGTCGTGTTTAGCGCTTTGCATGGCAGCTTCTGCCATCAGTGTGTGAATGTGTGTGTAAATGAGTGAGTGTGATGTATAACGGAAAGGGCTTTGGGTATCATTCCAGGTATATTTAGGCGCTATATAAATACAGACCATTTACCATTTAAATACAAATCTTCTTGCTATAGATTTTAAGGGTGTACCTTGGTATCAGCCCGCCACAAATAAATGAATGTATGGCAAACACTGCATACTTTAAAATGGTTGTGAATATAAATAGTTATTTATATTCACACCAAAGAGAAAAATATCCAATGTTGGTGTCAATCAGTTTTGCAATCTACAATTTAAAAATGTTTTCTAAATTCTAGCTAATGTGCCAGGAAGCCATGGAGTGCTGTTTGCATCTTGTTGGTAAAACATCCTAGACCAAGTGTGACCAAGGGTCTCCAAATAAAACATGTTTGGATTACTTGATCCTAACTTTAGAGAATAGAATAGAAAGTACTTTATTGATCCCTGGGGGAAATTCAGCACCACAGTTTGCTCACAATAAACACTTAGGTATTTTTTACATGTGAATAATATAAATAATAGGGCTGTCCCGATCCAGGTTTTTGCACTTCCGATCCGATACCGATATTGTTTTTGCACTTCCGACCTGATACCGATGCTGACCGATACCGATACAGGCCTATCCGAGCATGTATTAAAGTTTAAAGTTATTTAGCCTACTTAGTTGTCAGAATCATGTTGAAAAGGGTTTTATTACTCTTGATAACAACTAGCCAGCTGAATTAGGGGAGTTTGAATAATACACAATGGTTGGTAACAAGAAACTGACCTGTTTATTCAAGGATAAACACAAAATAGACAAAATTATACATGACAAACAGAAATGGCATCATTGAACTAGGGCTGGGCGATATGGCCTTTTTTTAATATTGCGATATTTTAAGGCCATATTGCGATATACGATATATATCTCGATATTTTGCCTTAGCCTTGAATGAACACTTGATGCATATAATCACAGCAGTATGATGATTCTATGTGTTTTGATTGATTGAGACTTTTATTAGTAGGTTGCACAGTGAAGTACATATTTCGTACAATTGACCACTAAATGGTAACACCCAAATAAGTTTTTCAACTTGTTTAAGTCGGAGTCCACTTAAATTGATTCATGATACAGATATATACTATCAGATATATACTATCATCATAATACAGTCATCGCACAAGATAATCACATTGAATTATTTACATTATTTATAATCCGGGGTGTGGAGGGGGGCGCCGGATGTAAGTGTCAAAAAGACAGCCAAAAGAGTTTGATATGAGAATAAATCTAAAGTTAAAATATAGGGTAGAAATGCACCCATTTGCAGGAAATGTAGTCCTGATTTTCAAAATTTTCTTTCAAGGCTTGCATGTCTACATTAAAACATTCTTCTTCATACTGCATTAATATATGCTACTTTTAAACTTTCATGCAGAGAAGGAAATCACAACTAAAAAAATCAAAAATGTTTTCATACGGTGTTGATGTGGAAATTTTTGCCTCGGCATTTTGATATTCACATGTGAATAATATAAATACAGTCCCAAAATGCATGTACCTTACAAACGTGGCACCAAGAACGACATAATCAACTAAAAACACAAATATCTTTACCTTTTGTGTTATGTGTGTCTTATTACCAGAACCTTGGGACACTAAAGACCACATGCACCATGTTGGAGGAGCAGGTTGTGGAACTTGAAAGCTTAAATGATGAGCTGCTGGAGAAGGAGAGGCAGTGGGACGCCTGGAGGGCAACACTAGAAGAGGAGAAGAACCAGGCTGAAAGGAGGACCAGGGATGTCCAAAGAATGTTGGATACAGAGAAACAGAGCAGGTAAGTACAATTGAGATCAGTGGCATACATATATGAGCTCTCCTCAGTGTATCCCACTTCTCAAGTATTGCTCAAATGGTTGTCTCAACTCAACCTCCTTTGTCTCAGTCATGTCTTATCTCTTTTTAGCTTATGTATTGGAGAGAAACAATTCATCACAGCATTAGACAGATATGAGAAGCTCAAAATGTTCTCAAGATACGAGATCAAGCAACAGATGAGCAAGCACATTGCAATAACTGATTTAAATAACCTTTTGTGATTTTGGAGTGTACATTTTATTCTTCTCTATTTATGACGTCGACTCTATGTCAAAAGAAGTCAGCGTCATCCATTTTTGTGAATGATGAAAGAGCAACCTCCAAATGTTTTGGTTGTCAAACAACCATCAGTAAGCATTGATGTAATGTAATGACTGTACAGTATCTGTTATATATCCAGGGAAAAAATGCCTTGACATTCTCTACAATGGTAGGTGTTGTTTGCTATTAATGTTGTTGCTTGCCTCCACCTACACACACTGGATTCAAAAGGTTCCAGCATATTCCCTCAAGGGTTTACCACTTGGTGTTCTGAATATTTATTTCCAAACATGTTTTTAGTTGATGTGGGCAAGGATCATTTGGTATTCAAACACTATCTCGCACTTAAGAGACATTTAGTAGGTAAGAACAGTAGCAAAGGCTACTTTTCTTAAGTCAATAGTCAATATGGAGTCGTTTATCTACCACGAGAAGACATTTTTTAAGATTTGGAAATTTGTAAACATGCTTTCCTTGTGCTCGCATGGGTTTTGTTCGAGTACTCGGGCTTCCGTAAAACACATTGTATACTGATTAGCAGTGTTGGGTTAGTTACTGAAAACCAGTAACTAGTTACAGTTACTAGTTACTTTATTTCAAAAGTAACTCCGTTACTTACACCAAAAAGTAATGCGTTACTGTGAAACGTAACTATTTAGTTACTTATTTTTTTCTTCTTTTTTTTTTTTAAGGCTCCCATTAATGCCCTTTTAGCTTTCATTTCAGTACTGTTATTGCACTGGAGAATAATACAATCTGTTGATCAACTTGGCATGCATTTGCATCACTGAACTCTGCTAAGCAATGTGGTCTACAAAGGACCAATTTATTTCAGGCCAGAACAAATTGACAAAACTATTTTAAATAGCTGCAACATAACATACATAAGTAACAAACCGCATAATAACAACATGTCACAACATAGCTGTAAACCTGGCTTCACCCAAGGAAGGCACACATGACATAGGCAAAGCCTAACCAGGCATTTTTTTTCTCTCAAGGAATTCGGAAATAAAATCATGTCTTCATGAGAGCAACACTGTACTGAAGCCCATTACAATCTACACATTTCCCCAGTTTTAGTTTAGAGATAAGGAAAGATTGGCCTGGCCCACTAGGATCCCTCTTTATGTTTGTGAACTTTATAGTCTATACATTTAGAGTGATGTGATAATCAAACACTCTAGAAGTCTAGAATGAAAGAGTATATAAGAGAATTGACAGCGTGTGTGTGTACCTTCAGTGCTGAATGATGAGCAGAGGCAGAGTTTTGAGTGTTTTCTTTAGCTCGCTTTCCATGTTTATGTACTCACTGTCCACTGTGTCCAGCTGCCTGAAATCGGGTGACTACACTGTAGAAATAGCATGCATGTCTTCTAGCACATACGCTGCAATGGCTCTCTCAATGTTGTCCTGGCTAGCAGTCCCTCTGTTAAAATCCAGCCGCTGTTGAAGGTGGAGGTGAAGTGTGTCTCTCTTTACTAGCTTTGTCGAAGTATGTTGCTTTTGTAGCTGTTTCAGTAGATTTGAATTGCTGTTTTGGGCAGTAGATAGGATCTTTGATCCAAGACACAACTTACATTTAACTAAAATGTTCTTTTCTTTGTGCTCGACAAAAGAAAAGTAGTGAGAATATCTCCATGTTAAGAAACTCGACTTCTGGCTCTGCCATGTCTTTGTTAGGAACTGGTCAAGGGGGTGACCCCGGGATGCAGAGACGAGAGGCAAGTTTGAATAACAAAAAGGGAATACATTTAATGAGTCCAAAAAGTGTAACAAAAAGCGATGGGGCAGAAGTGCACACCATGAATACTTAAATGAAACAGGTTCCTCAGTGGTCGGCAGGGGGAGAAGCCAGGGCACACTGAAACACAGGGTAAAGTCCTTGTTGCCTCAAGGAGGCTAGGAAACAAACACAACAACGTTAGGAATTACAGGACTAAGGAAAAACAACATACCAGGACTGACGAGGCGAAGCAGGCACGTGCACGTGGAAGGTGCAGGATAAATTAACCGACAAGAGCCAGCTGTGGGAGGTGAGCTTAAATAGTCCTCGGTGGAAATAGGTTGCAGGTGTGCCTTAGTGTCCGCCCCTCGCTGGAGACTAATGAGCTGCGGAAACACATCACAACACAAGAGAAGGCAGGGAAATAAAAACACAACAGTCTTGTTAGTAAACACAGACACGGCCCCCCTGCCCCCACCCACACAAAGCGCGCCTCTTCTTTTCCTTGTGACACAGAACGACACCGCAGCGCTCCAATAAAACATACTCAGATCTTCTGTTTCTAGCCGATACTACATAAAAAAATAACGCAGTGACGCATCATGTAGTAACGGTAACTGAGTTACTGAATATAAAAAAATAACGCGTTAGACTAATAGTTACTGCCGAAAATAACGGCGTTACAGTCCCAGCACTGCTGATTAGACACAGTCACCTTTCACCCAACATCAGTTGGGATAGGCTCCAGCTCGCCCATGTTCCTAATGAGGATAAGCAGTATAGAAAATTGATGGATAGATAATAGTTCTCTGTATCTCCTAGGCTCCGTGCAGAGCAGCGCAGCTCAGAGTCTCGCCAGGCTGTGGACCAGGCAGTTAAGGAGCACAAAGCGGAGATTCTGGCACTCCAGCAGATCCTCAAAGACCAGAAACTCAAAGCTGAGAGTCTCACAGAGACTGTGAGCATTTGCATTCTGTTATTGTATTGCACACATTTTTGGTCGTAAACAATTGAGTGTTTTTTTTTCCATAGCTGAATGATTTGGAGAAGAAGCATGCAATACTGGAGATGAATGCTCGCACTTTGCAGCAAAAGCTGGAGAGTGAGAGAGATCTGAAACAGCGACTGTTGGATGAGGTCCATTAAGAGTTTTCTCATTTTGTTTACACGAATCATGATTAAGATTAAAATCATGATGAATCATGATTAAGATTAAAAGTCACAATAGACAAAACACATACAGTATGGAAAACTGATTATGATAACCTGCTGTTTTTTTTATAGCAAGAGAAGGTGCAGCAGCAGATGGATGCACAGAAGGCACACATTTTTCGACTGACCCAGGGACTACAGGATGCCCTGGACCAGACTGACTTACTAAAAACTGAAAGAACTGACCTGGAATATCAGCTGGAGAACATCCAGGTGCTGCTACCTATTGACTCATATAATTTTCTTTATGCATGACCATATTAACACATGGGGCGTCCAGAGTGCGTCTCAGTTTTAGAAAATCTAAAAACTGCTTTGGTTGACTACAATTTGAGAGCCAGAGGGGTCAGTTCTTTGAAAAATTGGTCTGTTTATGTCGACGTGTATTGTAGTAAACATCCTTTCGGTTCAAGTGTTGACAAAGTTTAACTTTTAATTGTGACAAATATAGAAATGTATTTATTAAATATGTTCTCCTAAACCACTAATGGTAATATACAGTAAGCCAGCCACTGGTGGTCTTTTTATGTTTTTGATTTGTAAAATGTAACTTTAAACAAGTTGCAAACAGCCCCTTTTATACGTCATACTAATTATACTTGGAGAAAAATCATACAGTACATTGCTGCTTTCTGTGGTGATAACATACAATCTATGAGAGTACTGCTGTTTTCCTGGTTTGTAGTTTTGAGAGCAGGGTACCAAAGCGGTCACCACTCCACCATGTTCATATTCATTTCATCTTCCCAATAGTTAGATGTTGGCTCATGTGGTTTCTCTCCTTATTTGAACAGCAAAAAAATGTGTCACCTATGTTTGCATGTCTTCACCCTTATTTGTCTTTCTATGTGAAGCCAAGTATTTAACGAGACATTCATGGCAGTAGTGATGTTCACTTAGCTCCACCTGCAGGCTGTATACTCCCATGAGAAGGTGAAAATGGAGGGCACTATCACCCAGCAGACCAAGCTCATAGACTTTCTCCAGACCCAAGCCCACGGTGGTTCAAAGAAGAAAAAGGTGACATGACTTTCTTTACTTAGTTGTATTGTTTCTAAGTAGTAGGGGTGACCGATACTGCAAATGTCGGTTTTGATCAGATACCAAGTACAAAACCCAAAACCAGTGAAGTTGGCACGTTGTGTAAATGGTAAATAAAAACAGAATACAATGATTTGCAAATCCTTTTCAACTTATATTCAATTAAATAGACTGCAAAGACAAGATATTTAATGTTCACACTGAGAAACATATATTTTTTTTGCAAATAATCATTAACTTAGGAATTTAATGGCAGCAACACATTGCAAGAAATTGGCACAGTGGCATTTTTACCACTGTGTTACACATGGCCTTTTTTTTAACAACACTCAGTAAACGTTTGGGAACTGAGGAGACACATTTTTGAAGTGGAATTATTTCCCATTCTTGCTTGATGTACAGCTTAAGTTGTTCAACAGTCTCCCTTCTGCTATTTTAGGCTTCATAATGCGTCACATATTGTCAATGGGAGACAGGTCTGGACTACAGGCAGGCCAGTCTAGTACCCGCACTCTTTTACTATGAATCCACGCTGTTGTAACACGTGGCTTGGCATTGTCTTGCTGAAATAAGCAGGGGCGTCCATGATACGGTTGCTTGGATGACAACATGTGTTGCTCCAAAACCTGTATGTACCTTTTAGCATTAATGGTGCCTTCACAGATGTTTAAGTTACCCATGCCTTGGGCACTAATACACCCCCATACCATCACAGATGCTGCCTTTTGAACTTTGCGCCTAGAACAATCCGGATGGTTATTTTCCTCTTTGTTCAGGAGGACACGACGTCCACAGTTTCCAAAAACAATTTGAAATGTGGACTCGTCAGACCACAGAACACTTTCTCAATTTGCATCAGTCCATCTTAAATGAGCTCGGGCCCAGCGTAGCCGGTGGTGTTTCTGGGTGTTGTTGATAATTGGCTTTGGCTTTGCATAGTAGAGTTTTAACTTGCACTTACAGATGTAGCGAACAACTGTAGTTACTGACAGTGGTTTTGTGAAGTGTTCTTGAGCCCATGTGGTGATATCCTTTACACACTGATGTTGCTTTTTGATGCAGTACTGCCTGAGGGATCCAAGGTCCGTAATATCATTGCTTACGTGCAGTGGTTTCTCCAGATTCTCTAAACCTTTTGATGATATTAAGGACCGTAGATGGTGAAATCCCTAAATTCTTTGCAATAGCTGGTTGAGAAATGTTGTTGTTAAACTGTTGGACAATTTAATCACGCATTTGTTGACAAAGTGGTGAAGCTGCTTTTATACCCAATCATGGCACCCACCTGTCCCCAATTAGCCTGTTCACCTGTGGCATGTTCCAAATAAGTGTTTGATGAGCATGCCTCAACTTTCTCCGTTTTTTTCCCAGCTTTTTTTAACGATGTTGCAGGCATCAAATTCCAAATGATATATTTGCAAAAAAATAGTTAAGTTTCTCAGTGTGAACTCTAAATATCTTGTCTTTGCAGTCTATTCAATTGAATATAAGTTAAAAAGGATTTGCAAATCATTGTATTCTGTTTTTATTTACCATTTACACAAGGTACCAACTTCACTGGTTTTGGGGTTTGTAAATAAAATGGTACACGCTAGTATTGATCTGATATTGATACTATCTTTGGAATCGAAACTGTAGATATTTGGATCGGTCCCCCAACCCGAGTACATTTCACAACATTGGACTGAGAGAAATGAATTGCATTTATGTGTCACGCTCCCTTATGTTATCACATGGCTTTTACTCAACAGCTTGAATACCCTTTTGTGAGCCACCGACCTTATCGTGCGTATTAATTTTTGTTTTGCAAAACAGCACTAATTGTTTTCTAAAATGTGTTACTCTGACAACAACAAAAATTGACCAAAACATGCTGGTTCTCAGTAGGATATAATTCTTCTTCTTCCAGAGCTAATACTAAATGCTTTTACTTCCTATTGTATGTATGTAAAATATTCAAGGGACTCATTTGAAGGAATCTGACAAGGACTGCTAATTACTTGATTATAAATGTGCAATTAAGTATGAATCACTCTGTATAAATGGTTGTTTATATTCCCTCGAACCTCTTTGCACCGCCATAAGTCGAACTTCTAATTTTTTAATTGCCGATCCTTCAGGGTCTTTTTGGACGTCGACGTGAGGACCTGTTGACTGCCATAGCTGCTCAGGCCCAGGTCCAGGGACAGAGTCCGGGTCAAGTCTCCCCTGTGCCCACCATCCAGCCAGTCCCCCTGCAGTACAGTGACATGAAGGTGGCACTGGACAAAGAACGAATTCGCTGCACTGAGCTTGAAGATGCTCTTCAGAAAATGAGAGCAGAATTGCGGTCGTTGAAAGAAGAAGGTGAGAACAGTGTCCTGCAGCAATTTATCTTCTCTTCTACAAATGGACAGAAAAAAAGTCCATCAGTAAGTTTGGGTCAGTTATTTCTCTCTCACACCGTTGCCATGGGAACTGGGTCTAAATTCTGAAATAGTTATTTTTGAGATGCTGAGAGGAGCAAAGAAACAAATCAATTTGCTAAAAAAAGTAAATATCAGCTAAGTCGCCGCTTAGAAGCAATGTTATCTATTTGTAGTGGTTGGTTTGATCCAGATGATGTCATATCTAATTTGCATTAATGGCAATGTGCATGTAAAACATTTAAACATATATTTAAAGACACATCTTTGTGTTATTATTACCGTATTTTATTTGGTACATGGTGTAATAAGTGTGAGCAGTAGATGGCAGTCATACATAAGAGATACGTGTAGACTGAACTATGATGGCAATATGACTCAAGTAAACAACACCAAAATTGTATGCGTTCCATTGAAAATATAAAAACATTACACACGGCACTCAAAAATCTATCAAAATGTTTTACCACAACTTTGGTAAGCTATAAAGCCGCACTGCTTGATGGATTGTACTGTGCTTCAACATAGGAGTATTATTATGGTGTGTGTATATGGTAAGACATATTATCTGGCGTTTTGTTTCGCAATATTATGCAAAAGCAACTTTTCTTACCTTCTGGTACCTGCTGATCTGTATTTGGGATCTGCATAAATCCTGAAAAATTGCGCCTATGTAGTCCGTGCCGACGCGGTAGTCGATAAGCTTCTTCTTTTCCTCTGTCTTCTTTTGTTATGGGACATTCATCCTTTGATGTTGCCATTTCTAATATAAAGTAGTGTAAAGTTCTTACTTATATCTGTCAGTAAACTCGCCATGAAAGCGCTAAAACATACCGGTGTAGTGAGTTTACATTATTCACCCAAGCAACTTTAGTTATTAGCCAGTTCCGGTCGGACGGTTTTTCACGGGACACATTTCCGGCCTTGTTTTTGTTTCCGGATGAGAAGATGCTGCATTATTGATTGAAGTAAAGTGTGAATGTCATTAAAACAGTTAGCTCCATCTTTTGACACTCCTTCCACTCCCGTCCTTGCACGCTACACCGCTACAACAAAGATGACGGGGAGAAGACGCTGTCGAAGGTGAGCCACGTAAATAAGACCGCCCACAAAACGGCGCATCCTGAAGCGACTGTTAGAAAGCGGCTTGAAGATGATCTGTAAAACATCATCAATGCAACATTTTGACCAAAGAACCACCATTACATGTTATGTAGACCACAGGGAAGTCTTTTACATTTAGAAAAAAAATAATATTAATATGACTCTTTTAATGCGCTCTATAATCCGGTGCACTTTATGTATGAAAAAAGATCAAATATAGACCATTCATCGGCAGTGCGCCCTATGGTCCGGAAAATACTGTGTTAATAAATTACTTTTTAAAAGTAATTTTGGTTACTATTTAAATGAATTACTAATGGAATCACTCTCAGTAAATGTAATTAATGTCTTGGAAAAGTATTTATTATGTTACTTTAAATGAATAAAAAAATATATATATTTGGCGTATGCCATGGAGAGATCAGATTGCGTTAGTGTGCGCCATTAAAACGTGGCGCATGTTGCCAAGTGACATTTGACGTCAGTACAGACCGGGGAGCTTTGTTAGCGCAGCATTGGCAGTCCACGGAAAGTGACTTGTACAAGATGGCAGCTCTTGTTGAATGTGCTCACTGCAAAAGCGATTGAACGTGCATTCTTTAGTGGCTGTGTCTCTCCTTGTGCAGAAACAGGCCATGATAATCATGTAGATTACATCAGTGGTCCCCAACCACTGGTCCCTGGATCGTTTGGTACCGGGCCGCACAAGAAATAAAAAATAAAAAATAATAATTTTTTTTTTTTACTAAATCAACATAAAAAACACAAGATGCACTTACAATTAGTGCACCAACCCAAAAAAACTCCCTCCCCCATTCACACTAATTCGCACAAAAGGGTTGTTTCTTTCTGTTATTAATATTTCTGGTTCCTACATTATATATCAATATAGATCAATACAGTCTGCAGAGATACAGTCCGTAAGCAGACATGATTGTATTTTTTAATGACAAAAAAAATTATAAAAAAATACCATACCCCCCGGTTATCATTTCAATTAATTGTTCATTAATCCTTGCCCTTGGTAGTAGTTTTAAGTAGTAGTTGTTGTGTTGGTATAGTTACTGACTGACTACTGATGCTATATGTTGACATACATCCACCTCAAAAGTAGCATGCCATGTTTCATCACACCTATCAGTATTGGCGTTGTAACGTACGTAAAAGTAATTCATTAGCTATTGTTACAGTTAAGATGTATTTGTTTTTTTATGCCTTTATGCCCATAAAAAAAAATCTTTGGTTTACGTATTTGTTTGGGAAGGCAAAGCGTTCCCAAATGATGGTAGAGTATTTCCAGGCTCTGCCATGTCAGCTGGCCCCCCATGACTCATTATGACTCCTGCTAGTCACAGGCTGGGCTGCACCTTATGGTGGTGTTCTGCACACTTCTACACCTCATCTTTCACGGCAGTTGTAATTTAAATACTGGTAAAATTAATGTTGTGTCATCTCATGTCTCTGTTTGCTGGTATGACAAGAAATGTTCCTTGAATCCGTTGACCTCCATATCTGCACCTGCGCTCTCTGACCGCTTGCATTTGATTACCGAGTTAATGCACAACGCAGAAACACTTCCTGTCGTTCACTTTTGATGTGTATTTTGTGGGAATTCAGTACGCCTCTGTACTGAACCAACAGCCTCGTACCAAAAAGTCTGTTTACGAAAACACCAACGCTAATCCACGCTGCTACTTCTTCTTATTCTCTTGCAGATCAGGTGCATATGAACTAATGAGTTAAGATCAGAGGTGGGTAGAGTAGTTACTTTAGAGCAGGCCTGGGCAATTATTTTGACTCGGGGGACCAAATTTTGTGAACAAAATGTGTCTGGGGGACGACACATACACACACACAAGACGTGAAAATCTGCTGTACAGTATATGTGCTTGGGTTCTATTTTTTAGAAACACTAATTCAAAAACTCACAATAAAGTCTGATTGAAAGCTAAAAACATTATGACAGACCGCCTTAAAAAAATGGAATGGAATTAAAAAAATTTATACTGAATGAGACACCCAGAATTAACGTGAAAATAAAGAATGTGGGATTTACAATATTTACTATGGACGATAAAACACTAAATATAAACAACATATGAACGTCACATATTTTACAATCAAGCAAAACGCAACAAATACAGCGAAATATGAACGTGAAGGGTAAAGAATAAACACACCTACAATCTGATATATCACTAAGCTTTAGAACTTTGTTGTAAAAATCTTCTTCCGCGTCTGTCCCTGACACCCGCATTTCAGGCTGGCCGCTCTGGAAACGCTCCCCACCCACACTGCTTGGTGCCTCGTCTGAGCTGCTGTGACTTAGATTACCATAGTAACTAATTAGATGACCATAGTAACTAATTAGATGACCATAGTAACTAATTTGATTACCATAGTAACTAATTAGATGACCATAGTAACTAATTATATTACCATAGTAACTAGTATATCATGCAAAAGCGCAGATTCCAACCATTGAAATACTTTGTATAGTTCAAGACAGTGACGTGCGGTCACTAGAGGCAGGTGAGGCGGGGCCTCACCTGACATCATGGAAAGAAAAAAAATGTAAAAAGAAAACAAATTAATTAAATTGTTATATGTATTCAGTGATTATACTATAAAGTTATTTTTCATTTAACTTCACCAGTTTTAGATAATTTTTTTTAAAAATCGCTGAATTTTCACATTTGCCGTTCAAATACTGAGAAGAGACGGTGCGGTGATCAGCAGCCAGTTGAGGCACGTCACTCAGTTGTGCCTCACCATGGATTGCGGACTGGCTAACTGCTGGCCTGCTGTGCAGTGAGACCGTATTGCTATATGAATTATATTATACATTTCCATAGTTTAGTTAGCTGAGGTATATAATGTACAGTGCATTTTGTCAACAACTGTATGTGTGTAAAGTATTTCTTGTGCTGAGCAATCATAAAACGGCTGCGAAGACGCACTGTGTGAGGTTTGCAGTAATACCGCCTCCTGGTGCCGGTTAATGCACCCCCGCGCAGAGTGTACCCCCCGACGGGAGCGCCACACCAACCAAAGCCCACACCCAAACCCTCCGAATCCACCCAAAAAAAGTCATTTAACAAGAAGCCAAAAAGTGCAAAAACAACAATGCTCGCGCCGGAGGAGCCGTGAACGACTGCAGGGACACAACATTAGGTACACCTGCAGACTGCAGCACGGAATTCATATTTCATTCATTCACAACTCCTCCAACACGAACACCACTGTTCCCGTACTTATAAGCAAAGGTAAGACTATAATAAGGTTGTTTTAATTAAATGTGCTTTTTTGTGTGCTACAGTTTGTATGTGTAAAGTTAAAGTTAAGTTAAAGTAGCAATGCTTGTCACACACACACTAGGTGTGGTGAAATTTGTCCTCTGCATTTGACCCATCCTCTTCTTCACCCCCTGGGAGGTGAGGGGAGCAGTGGGCAGCAGCGGCGCCGCGTCTGGGAATAATTTTTGGTGATTTAACCCCCAATTCCAACCCTTGATTTGAAAACATCACTGCACATCATAATGGCAGCTACAGTTTCCATCTTAAAGATCTAAAAAAAAATGTTTCTGAATGTCCGGCGGGCCAGATTGAAAAGCTTAACGGGCCGCATGCGTATGAATAAAAGTAGCGATGGGAATGAAACTTCTTCTTCACGAAAATGACCACCAATACCGCCACCTAACATGTAGTGCCAAATCTCTTTGCAGCTGTCCAAATGCCACAAATGAAAGAATGTATGGTAAATAGACTGTTGTGAATGACTCCCATCCCCAGCGCTCCAGTATAAAGATTATAGCAACGCCACCACGCCAGCCACAGCACGACAACAGATGTTGATATCTGCCATGGTGAAGTCTCCTGAGCACCAGCAGGTTCCAGCCAACCTGGCACCGTCCAACTCCGGGCGCAGGAAGGAGGCTGCGACGCCTGAAGGTGAGTGAGGAGACAATGGATGACCCATGTTTCAAGATTCAAGATGCCAAATACTGGACTAAACAAGCCGGCCCTGACCAACACATATAGACACAAAAATTAAACTCACACATACAAGAGTTTCCCCTTACTATCCTTTTTCTTCCATACACCTTTCAGAGAGAAGGAGGGTCACTTTTGAAAGTAAGTTGTTTTTGCAGTTTGGTTTTGTATCTCTCGTCTCCTTTCGCCTCATTCATTCCTCAAAAGGCCAGATTTTTAAAGTCGTGCACGCTTACAAAAATGTCACATCCTTCCAGGTCAAAAGTACATTTTCAGCTTTGCAGTGCACCACTTTCAAAATCTGAAGCAATTTTTCCTGGTTGCTGAAGCTTAGCCAGTGTCACTTGCAGAACATTCCCACTTTATGGTCGACTATTCCAGCATAATCAATACTGACATGCACAAGACTCTTTATCACATAATCAATCCAAACTGAAGGTATTATTCAGTCATCTGCTATTATTATATATATTTTTTTATCATATTATTATAAAGTAAAAGTTGAATTATTTGAAATCTGACTGACATATGTCTTTAGGTTTGGTTTAGAATGTTATAAAAACACAAGTAAGATTTGGAAATGCACAGGATAAAATATTGAAGGGATTCAGCAGTAAACTATTCATTGTGTGACTACTGAAGAGTTCTTACACAGAAGAGTTTTGGTGCAGATGATCATATTACATGTACATTTAATGTACCGTATCTTCTGCATGTTTTTATGTTATTTTGCACCCAAATCCTTCTATTTATTCTTATTTGTATTTTGTCCCGTTTTTGGACACTCAACTACCGTATTTTTCGGAGTATAAGTCGCTCCGGAGTATAAGTCTCACCGGCCAAAAATGCATAACAAAGAAGGAAAAAAACATATATAAGTCGCATTTTTGGGGGAAATTTATTTGATAAAACCCAACACCAAGAATAGACATTTGAAAGGCAATTTAAAAGAAGTAAAAAATAATGAACAACAGGCTGAATAAGTGTACGTTATATGAGGCATAAATAGCCAACTGAGAACATGCCTGGTATGTTAACGTAACATATTATGGTAAGAGTCATTCAAATAACTATAACATATAGAACATGCTATACATTTACCAAACAATCAGTCACTCCTAATCGCTAAATCCCATGAAGTCTTTTACGTCTCTTACGTGAATAAGCTAAATAATATTATTTGATATTTTACGGTAATGTGTTAATAATTTCACACATAAGTCGCTCCAGAGTATAAGTCGCAACCTTGGCCAAACTATAAAAAAAACTGCGACTTATAGTCCGAAAAATACGGTACTTAATTTGTCAACCGACCAAACTCATTTCAA